>NC_048601.1:3889755-3974755 GCF_003668045.3 Cricetulus griseus
CTAAAACACCTGATTGGTCTAATAAAGAGCTGAACAGCCAATAGTCAGGCAGCAGAGAAGATAGGCAGGGCTGGTGAGCAGAGAGAAAAATAGGAGGAGAAACAGGAGACAGGTGCACAGGGGAGGAGACAGGTGCACAGGGGGAGGAGACAGGTGCACAGGGGAGGAGACAGGTGCACACTCCAGAGAGAAGGGTGTGTTCTTAATGAAGTAGACCACAAAAGCAATCACACAGGTGAGGGCTTGAGGCCCCTCCTGGGAGCCAGCTTCTCTGGGCACACCAAGGGCCCTGCACAGGCTTCCACCCCATACTGGCTTTCCACTCACTCTCCTTCTACACCATGGAGCCCTTATTTTAACCAACCCTGCCCCTCACAGGGAATCTGGACAATGCAAACACTTATGACTCGAGAAGGTCAAGAAGAGGGCCCTGACAACACAGGAATGGACACACTATTTCCTAAAGGGTTTGTGTGGGGGGGTAGCTGATAAAAATCTCGACTCTTCCCCACAAGGAGGGAATGTTGCTGTAGGTGGGACTACTTTTCAAATCAAAGAAAAAATTCTAATCAAAACAAACAAGCTCCTTGCTAAGCTGTATTTCCATAGGACCACAAATGAAATCCCCAATACAACCACCCTGGGAATTCTCCTAAGTGCCAGACACTGCTGTGTGAGCCTCTTCTTAGCTCAGATTTGATTATCCTGCCTCACTGTGCAGATTAACCATATGTTTGCAATGCTGCTCCCAGAAGGAAAACCCAAGATGGCTCACCGAGTTCTCTAAGTGATGTTGCAAACTTTCCCAGTTAGGTTTTGTTTTGTTTTTTTCCTAATAATCTAAGAAAATGAACTTAAGAATGTGGGAAGACTGAGCTCAAACACTGAGAAGGATTTGTCTCCTAAGATGACACAGGTAAGTTTCTTGCAGAGAAGAAGAGTTGAGGACAGGCATGCAGGTCAGTATGCATGCAGGGCAGTAGGAGGAGCCTGGCCAGCATGGGCAACGCCCTGGTCTCTCACCACCAGTCCCCCACCAGACAAAGGTGCTGCTGGAGGCTCCAGCACACTCTTAGGAACAAACATAAATGTAGGGAAAAAGATCCTCCACTGGTGAACACACAATTACTTTTGGCATGTTTGAGCATGTTCTAAACAATTAGCTAATTTCCTAAACAGGCTACATGGTGTACATTAATCTTGAATCAGTGCCCAATTTTGCATCAAAGAAAAGCACACACAATAAAGCACACACACTCACAGAGCTGAGTGTCTTTAGGTTTTAATGCCATGTGACCTGTTTCTGAAACCTTACCATCTCCTGTTATCTCCGGATGCAGGTTCATTAGGTCCTTTCTGGAATTACAACATCCAACAGTTTAGGGTTAGTTTTGCTGTACTCTCAGCTCCAGCTGAGGGCATGCAGTGGCATCTGTAATGTCCTGAGCCAGTTTGTCTCCAGGCTCAAAAGAAAGCAGCTATAGCTCTTTCTGTGTAACAAACAACAGAACACAATGCTTTATGCACATTAACTCATCCACAGATGTCACAGAAACAACCCGGTGACGGGATTTTCCTGGATTTCTGGTGAGAACAGGCACAGAGTGGTTATGTTACTGAAGGCCAAATCTCCCAATAAGTACACAGCCTGTATTTAAGTGGCCAACCATGTCTACCTTAGCTACACTCCTAACAACAGTGCATCTAGTAGACACCCAGGCCAAGCAAGGGAGGCAAAGGCACACAGGCTCTCCTGCCTCTCTCCAGACTGATTCTACCCCGCTAAGTTCCACAACTGCCATCCCCATAACTGCTCTTTTTAACCTGATTCTGATTTATTACATCTAGTCCTATGTTTAGAGCATTGTGTCTCAAGCTGCTAAGGGTAATTTTCCATTGTCTACACCTCTGCTGTGGACTGAATGAGACGCTGCCCATGGGCTCAAGTATTCCCAGTTGCTGATGCTATTTGGGGGGCTATGGAGCATTTAGGGGGCACCACCCTGCTGGAGAAAGAGTGTCACTGGGGCAGATTGGAGGCTTTGTAGCCTTGTCCTGTTGATGGATGAAAACATGCTCCCAGCCCTTGTCCTGCTTCCAGGCTTTCACCACCTGTTGCCATAGCCACAGAATGACCACACTTTCAAACAAGTTCACTCAAAACCGCTTCTCTAGCTTCCTCCATTTTTATTCCAAAGTGGAAAGGACACGGGATACCATATTATCCAGCTTGTTATTAAAGTATGGTTCTTCCCCCTCCAAAGCTGTGGTTACTGATAAAAAGTAGTATCTGCCACTTTCAGTTTCATACAAGGGATGTATTTGCCAGGAAACTTGTTTTTTGAAAAACAGTGTTATGCCAGGTATTGTAGCACACGCCTTTAATCCCAGCACTAGGGGGGCAGAGACCCAAGAATCTCGGTGAGTTCAAGGCCAGCCTGGCCTACAGAGTGAATTCCAGGACAGTCAGGGTTGCATAGATTCTGTGACAACACCCCCCACTACCACCACCACCAAACAAACAAACAAACAAACAAGAACAGTCTCGACAGGAAGCCAATGAAGATAATTAAAATTGTGATGGGGATGCTGAAGTGCTGCTCTTCACAACTGATGGCGTCATGTGGGGGGGGGGGACTCAGTTTCCCCTAAGGGGCGGGGAGGACTCAGTTTCCCCTAAGGGGCAGGCCACTGGGATTCTGACCATGCTCCAGTGAGTATATTGGCAACACAAATTGGACTTGTCTTTTCTTCCCTTTTCTTTTCTTTTCTTTCCTTTTCTTTTTGGGAATCACAAGATGGGGTAGACCTGGGAAGATGGAAGTGAAGGTGATCAGGGTCTGTGAAACTACCAAATAACCAAGAAAAATATGTCGAAAAAGCTGTATTACCTTCCCTTAGGAGACATTATGGATACATATGAAGATTTTTAGTGTATAACCCTGAAGTCAGGACTGTTGTGCCACCCACATATATTACAAATCAAATCTGAGAGACATAACCACAGCCTAGTTAGCAGGAGGATGGTCTGAAAACCAGACCTCTAAAATAATCATTCTTCAGAAGACTCTGGCAGCACAGGGAAGATCACTCAGGGAAGCCGAATGGTCCTGAGCTCAGCCTCTGCTTCAGAGACTGACTGACTTTTAAGAAGAAGCAGGGCCTCTCGCTACACCACCTCACTGCACCTCAACGAGAGAGACAAGGCCCTGTATATTAATGCCACATAGAGGAAGCATGTAAGGTACCATCTAGGATGAATGGTCCTACCGTGCCCAACATCTCTCTGCTGCTCCTCAGGCCAGACTGACCCCACACAGCAGCTGAAAGGCGTCTCCAGGCCTGTTAAACCCTGCAGAGCTGTGGAGGTCTGACAGACAGGGCCCAGCAGAGCCTGGCACAGTGCATTCCTGTCACTCAGCTCGGTGTTCTTCTTAAAGCTCAGTAACACGATTTTAAAAGACAACTCTGTTTGTGGAATTCATACTAAATTTAAACGTTGTGACTTGCTTGCTTTAAAGACCCTGGACGACAGCCTTTACACACAAAGCATGGTGGGTGGGGTCTGGACCTTCCCTGCCTCCTCCATCTGAAGACGGGGGGTGGGGTGGGGGTGGGGGGTGGGGTGGGGGGGTGGGGGCAGCTGGTCACAGCGTTTACTTTCAAATGAAATGTTTCGTTACCTGGAGACAATTTTTCCTAACACAGCCCAAACGGGGTCTTGGTTGCCTGCTCTGAAGAGAACCTGCAATTACAGGGTTACAGCACCATGGTCCACCTGGCTGAGACAGGGTCACACTCTCATCTGGTGTCAAGAACCTTGTTCCCACAAACCTGCTGGGGACTTTCCAGGACACATTCTATTTGTTTCAGAAAATCTGATGGACATACAAAGTACCTAAGGTTGGAATTCCAGACTTCACACCTGAATTTCTTAATGTACCACCTGTTACCACTGTGAACCATAGCCAAAGGCCACCTTTTCTAAGAAAATTTTCCCAAGTCCTGTCTCCCAATTAAAATCTGTCTGTCACTCTGCCATTTATTTACTCCTTACTCCCACAACAGTTAAACCAAGACATCCCATCTGCTGCTGACGTGTCTCCTGTGAGGGTCTATGCCTGTCACTCACACAGTGCCCAGCCTCTGTAGCTGAGAAGCTGCAGCGTGCAAGAATGGTTAGAACCAACAGCGGTGAGTGGCCCTCCAGTCAGAGTCCTGGCTCTACCCAACCTCTGCCTAACACTATGGACTCGGACAAATTATTGTGGGTCTAGTTTCATAGAAGTTGTGACAATATATGAGATACTTAGCACCCAGTACACTATAAGTATTCATATGGTAATTATAAGTAAAATGACTATTTATTGAAAAAAAAAAGTATCAGAGGCTGGAGAGATGACTCAGTGGTTACAAACATCCCTCAATCATGAGGGTCCGAGCTCAGATCCCAACACCTATGTAAGGCTACTCACAAACCACAAATACCTCTACCTCCAGCTCCAAGAGATCAAATACCCTCTTCTGGCATCCTTGAGCACCTTCTCTCTCTCTCTCTCTCTCTCTCTCTCTCTCTCTCTCTCTCTCTCTCTCTCTCTCCTCTCTCTCTCTCTATATATATATAAATAAATAAAATAGAAATGAGTTTAAAATGCACAAAGGCTCCATCAATTATACTCTGCAGCTTTTCTGAGAAGTTTGGTGTTAATTTGTTCATCAAAGCTTCAAGCCTTTATCTTCGTTCACTTTACTCTGTGACACTATGGCCCCTCTCTGTGCTCTTAAGATCTTCTCCCGGTCTCTCTGGGGAGGCAGTGACTCCCTTCCTGTCTTTTTCTTCTAGCTGGGCCAGGCACTGGAGTCTCTTCTCACCTGCTCACTCAGGACAAGCTTACTGGTCGGTCCTCAACTGCCCCGATGAGCAGCCAGCCAGCTGATGATGCTGAATAAACACCTGGATGGATGACTGCAGTGTCTGTGCCGCTGGGCAAACTTACAATCTGTGTTTCTAGCATCTTCTAAGGAGTCCCCATCAAGAACTGAAAATAACATCTTTCTCTTTTCTGTCCTCAGATGGGCTTTGGTTAAACAGCACAATAAACTGACAGAAGTCTTTCTCTCCCCAACCCTGGAGTCCCATAGCTAATGAAACCTTAAAGCCCCACAAACAGCTATGTTGTTTACTGCGCCTATGACTCCCTGGTCCCCCAGACTGAAGGGAGAGTCGGGACCTGGTCAGCAAGGCCACCAGAGTGGCCTGCCTGCAAAGAGTACTTTTGGACTTTAGATATTGACATTTGTCATGGGATCCTATGGACTCCAGAGCTCGCAGAGGTCAGTGATCCTGACTTTAAAGTCAGCACTGTGCCTGTGTTTCAGCTGGTCTCCAGACAATCGGTGAAGGGCCAACTGTACAACTTCTGGAAACAGCAGAGAATGCCTGTAAAGCAAGAGTGTCAGTTCTTTGTCATACAAATATTTCAGTTTGTGGACCTGAGCTGGCAAGTCACCCCACCAATTAAATCCACTAAAACAACACACGTAATTTGGAAGCTAGCATTCAGTGAAACACCATTCTGCAAAACAAAAGGGTCACTGATATGAGCTGCATGATCTGGGCTGATTTTCCCAGAAAATAAAATCAAATGATCAGCTGAACAAGACAGATTAGTAAGAACTTAGGCTCTGTGCAAACAGAAGGAAGACAAATAACAAGACACCAGCAGAAGCCAGGCAGCTGCTTTCTGTGCAGTTGACAGGAGTGAAGGCCATAACTGCAGCCCTTTCAAAATACTCAAATGAAGCCCAGCAGGAATGCCAACCTGCAAAGGTCTCACCAGCCAAAAAACAGGGTTCACTGGTAGGAACTGGGGCTCGCTCGTTCATGTGAAAGGCCTAAGGAAGGACTCAACAGAAGGATCAAGCAAGGCCACAAAGAAAACATTGATTAATCTTGTCTCCAGCATTCATTGTTGATGACTGTGGCCCGCTCTCTATTAACTGGCCAATCTGATTATTGGCAATAAAAGTTAGGAACTAAATTAGGAATAGATACAATACGGCTACAGAGCTAACACTCCGAAGAGCCTAGTGAGGAAAGCCAACTTGGGAAGAAAAACAAGCAGGAAACAGCCCAATGTTGCGGGAAGTGCAGCTCTCCAAAGCCAGGGGGCTTCCGGGTATACATCATCTCATGGGGAGATCAGCACATCCAGCTTGTGCCCCCACAGCGGGTGGGGGGGAATGGAGATGGGCAGCCTGAGCCTAGGAGGAGGAAGCCAGTTTGTGAAAGCTTGCCTGGAATAAAGCCTCAGGGCCAGCACCTAAGACCTCCATACCTGGGCCTGGCCACACTATCATCCCAAACTACTAGGCCACCTCCCAAAGCTACTCCACCCATCTGGTTTTGTGTCCATATCTAATTTGGTGCTTAACTGCCTTGGCTAGAAATGAGACCTGGCACTTAGAATTAGGGAAGTCAGTTCAGAAAAAGTAGAAGTGACAATCAGGACTATCAGCAGTAAGTACTGAAAATGAGACTGGAGACAGGTTGCACCCTGGGCCACCACACCATGTCCTCAGGGATGACACTGGTTACACCCTGGGCCACCACACCACGTCCTCAGGGATGACACTGGTTACACCCTGGGCCACCACACCTTGTCCTCAGGGATGACACTGGTTACACCCTGGCCACCACACCACGTCCTCAGGGATGACACTGGTTACACCCTGGGCCACCACACCACGTCCTCAGGCTGTGGGGGTCTTTTCCCAGCTTCCTGCCATATCTACTTCACACCACTACCTGACATTCCTATTCTCTTGTGACCTTGGTTTTCGGTGTGTGCTGTCTTCTAAGATGTGTCTCGACTTGAGAGTTTGTATGTAACAAGTATTTCAGCCACTTCTTTACTTCACAGAGCTGAGCCAGGGCCTTGCACATGGCACCCAAGCAAGGGTTCTGCCACTGAGCAGCACACCCAGCCCAAGCCTCTTTTGGGGCAGGGTCTTACTCTGTAGCCCAGGCTGGACATGAACACACTGTGTAGTCCAGGTTGGCAAGCACAGAGGAAAGCTACACCCCGTCCACCAAGCTTAGCCTACTTTGTAATGGAGTCACTGGTGTGTGTCACAACATCAGTTCACACCAGGGCCTTTTGTTTAAAGCTCAGCTTTTGCTAAATAGTAAGCTCCCTAAAATTGCAGAGGTCCTTCTCTTTGTCAAACTAACTACTGAAAAAAAGCTTCCTCACCATAACATGTATGCCACAAATGTGTGTTGAGTAAACATAAACATGGTAAATAAATAAGCCAAGTTTGATATACTATACTAAAACACTGGGAAATTCTCCAAAGCCAGGTTAATTCTAATTTGATTTAAACATTTCTCAGAGTAAAACCTGAATAAGCAGAAATTTAGTTTAAAACAATGCTAGGAAAAACACCACCACCCTGTGGTTTTTATAAATAAGCTTGCCATGAAACAAAAGGTAAACAAACTTTAGGAGAAGGCTGCCCTTCACCCCAGAGCTGGAATAGTACACCTCGCCCTGTGACTGCCACTTTCCCTGGCCCCGAGGCACATGGAACCAGCAAACACAGCCACCTGCAGTTTTCCACAGAGCATGGATCTCTGCATGGCCGGTGCCGCCACCCTGCTGTTCCACTCCTATGAGACTCCTCCCAGAATGTCTTCACAGGCCAGTCCTAGCTGGAGTGTACTGTCCTTTTAAACTTAAGAGGGGACTCTCAAATTTCCCCAGGATGAGATTACCTTTCCAGAAAGAATCTTTCAGTTTCCCTCCATGCTCCTAGTACTGTCCAGATGCCTGCCCCTCCTCCCAAGGGAACAGCTGGGGGATGAGATGGTTTTCCTTGTATTCCCATTTCACAGCAGTCAGATGCACTGTGAGTGGACCTACAGCGGGCTACAATCCACCAGCATCAACTCCACACAGCTAGGACCTGTCCTGAGCTCTCCTGCACTATCTGGCAGAGCAGCCAAGCTCAGGATTTAGAGTCCGCCCATCCAGCCCCCAGTATGAAGACATCAAGTAGCCAGCGCTGTTGGAGAAGTCGTGATTTCCACATACATGGACTTTACATTAGGAAAGTGAGGGCCGTTTTAGAATTAATGCTGGCTTCAAGGACTGTGCTGTCTTCCAGTGCGGTGCTGGCTGTAGGAAGAACAAAGGCAGAAAGGTAGGCAGGTCTCTCTCCCTGTCTTGTAGACTTCCGGCCTCTCTTCTAGGGACAATGCCTCACAGAAGACATCCCTTATCACCACAGCTCACCCCACCTGTACGCGACCGGTGGGGCTTTCTCCTCCTCCTTCTTTCTGTCGCTCACCTTTCCTGCCCCTACCATCTGGAGGAAATAGTTTTAACACAGCCCAAATAAAACACAGTAAGTCTGGGGACTACACAGCACACTGACAGACATGCGCAGCAGATCCCTTCTGCTGCCGGGCCAGCCTTTATTCTCCCGACCACCACACCAGCTGAGCACTGAGGCTGCCTGTCACCAATTCCAGGGTCTTCTTCAAATGCAGACCCTGGGGTCACATGGTTTCACTCCCAGATGGCACCTTTCCCCACCTCATTCACAAAGGAAGCTGTGCCAACGCAACAAGAATTCTGTTTTGGTCCCTTAGTGCTCCTACGGAAGCAAGCAAGCAAACAAACATTCTAGGCTGCTGGTTTATAAACAACAGAGTTGTATTTTCATGGTTCTAGAGGTATGCCTGGAGGTCAGGTAGAAGGCCACTTTCTGGCTTACAGAGTGTCTTCTTGTGCTGTGTCTTCACACATTAGAGGAATAGTTAGCTCTCCTAAGAACATGAGGGATCCCCTCCCAAACTTCACCTCCTCATACCTTGGGTGGTGCATGTTTCTGTGTGGGTGTGTGTCTGTAGACAGGACCTCAGCACAAGACTCTGAGGAGGAGGCACAATCACTCAAGTTCTGAGGAGTCATCCTCTTCCCTCAGCAGCAGTGAACCACTGATTTCCAAATGAAGTCAGACCTCACGGAGGGCAGGATATCTCAGACCGGCCTGAATTCAGACCTCAAGGAGGGCAGGCCATCCCACAGACTCACTTGAAGTTAATCCTTAGTCAGGTTACTTGGATGATAACATTGTCTATAACTGACCCAGGAATGAAGAGAATCTGGGAACCACAGGGATAGTCCCAAGAAAGACTACACTGAAAAGAGAGATCCTGTCCTTCTTCCCAGCAGACATGTGCTACAGGCACACCTGGTTTGGTATAGCTCCAACTTGTTTTCTCCATTCCCTTTCTTATGTTCCATGGTCTGCTCTAATGGGCAACTAACTCTAACATGTTTCTGACTCTCCTAACATGTAAATGACTCTCCTAACATGTATCTGACTCTCCTAACATGTAAGTGACTCTCCTAACATGTATCTGACTCTCCTAACATGTAAGTGACTCTCCTAACATGTATCTGACTCTCCTAACATGTATCTGACTCTCCTAACATGTAAGTGACTCTCCTAACATGTATCTGACTCTCCTAACATGTAACTGACTCTCCTAACATGTTACTGACTCTCCTAACATGTATCTGACTCTCCTAACATGTATCTGACTCTCCTAACATGTATCTGACTCTCCTAACATGTATCTGACTCTCCTAACATGTAACTGATTCTCCTAACATGTAACTGACTCTCCTAACATGTAAGTGACTCTCCTAACATGTATTTGACTCTCCTCACATGTAATTGGGCAGTATAGCACATGTCTGTCATTCACTGAGGCCCTAGGTTCAATTCCAAGCACACAAAATAAGCACAACGAACCAACCAATAAAACCCCACAAATAGTAACTTTCTTCAATTATAAAATATGCATTCAGTACAGAAAAAGTTGCAAAACAATAAAGGATTGGGATTAAAAGTCACCAGCAACTTGAGTGTGTGATCTACAATGACACAGAATAAGTAAGTCACCTGACCCTGAGTGTAAGAGACCAGGCACTAAGGAGTTCAGGTAAGATTTTTTTTTTTTTTTTTTATAAGAAAGGTGTTCAAAACAATGGGACACATTAGGAGCTGAAGCCTGGGGGCCATGAAGATGTTGATGACATCCTGTTTCTTAGTCTGGCACTTGAGGCATGTTTCTGCTTGAGACAAGACAGTGAATTCAGTCCACAAACAACTACACCAAGAGTCCAAGGAGAGCCAAACAGCTGCCTGCACTGACTGGCTTCCTGGGTAGCCATCCAACAAGGTGGGCACTACTCTCTACAAGTCCATGGTCTCGCAGGAGAGAGCATGACACAGACCTGCCTAGACTCTCAGTCCTGAACTTGCATGTCTCAGTGACAGTTAGGAACCAACCCCGCTATGAGGCATGGAAGGCTCTGCTGGGTGGGCGCCTCATGTTCACTGTCTACAGATGCGAGAGCTGCTGTGCTTAAAACGTCTTCCTGAAGTTGTTTCTCCAATACTGGAAATCTATTATCTTTGACTTTGTAAAGTCACAATACAGCTCAAGTGCTAACACAGATACGATTATGACAGAAGCAAAAGAACTAATAAAAACAGCTGAGTGGTAAAAAAGCACTTTTGTTTTCTTTCTCTCCCCTCAATCGCCACTCCGCTCATAGTAAGGAAGTTCTAGATGACCCTTCCGGGCCAGGGATGAACCCACAGCAGGAATGATGAACAAGGGAGAGACTCTGAAGTTCTTTCATTTGGAATGCGTGGGTCAAACATGGAAATGTGGCTCATGTGACGTCAGGGGTCAGGAAACTGCCCAAGAACAGAAAGGCCGGCCACAGATGAATGCATCAAAGCCCCCAAACTGCAGCAGGCCAGGAGCAAACCTGGACATCAGGAGCCACTTAGGGGCTCTGCAGGGCCACAAAGAACCATGAGGAAGCCTCTGGCCTTAAGAGAGTTTTGTGCAGACAAAGCTGCTCCACTTTAGAAAAGAGTATTCCATAGAATACCCACAGCAAGGGCATCACTGGCTATGAAGCTTCAAAGAGCTACTCACACTCCCTGAACTGCAACAGGGGACGGGACTGACTGCGAGCTTAGATCCTGCTTAGTCACTTTGAACTCATGAACAAATGAGCCAAGAAGAGCCCCTTAGAAGTCACCTGTTTGAAGCTTCCAAAATCACCACACAAAGGAGTATGAGAAGCAGGCACGCGTGTGGCATGGAGTGAAGGCCAACTGTCAGGGGACTGAGCGCCCTGCAAGGGAAAAGCCCAGCCAGGATGGCTTTAAGGCGACCACTTAGAAGAGGGCAGAACCTTTTACTTGCATGAACTGCAAACACCACCTTAGTCTGGTCCTCCAGCTGTTGGGCTCGTGGATGAGGGTGGGAGGCAGATGAGCAGGGAGGCAGAGCAGAGCCGGCCAGCTGTACAAAGCTCTAAGTGGCGATAGAAAGGATCCCTGAAAGTTAGACTGGGGCCAGCTGTGAGGAACTGCTGGCCTCACAGAGCCCAGAGTCCCTTGCTTTTCTCACCAGTCAGGGTCTATGCACTGTCTACCCTCAGCTGAAGGACACTATCTGATGAGGAAGGGGGACCTGGGATAGTAACAAGCATTAAATATGCTGTCAAAAAAAAAAAAAAAAAAAAAGGTCCTACATACATCCCAGAGTTTGAATCAATCCCACAGGCAGACGGAGTTGCATGGATGTGGTGTCAGGTACGGAGGGTGGGCAAGCAGCCAGTCTCTACGAGGGATGATAAATTAGGGTGGAGGAGGGTGGAAGACAGGTCCTCCGCTGCTCAGGAGGACTGCACCAGTTAGTCAGAGTGATGCGGAGACACGATGACGGGCTCACACACGGATCCTGAGGAGCTGGGGTCTGGAGCTCTGACTGCAGAAGGAACATATGGGGAGCACATTTCATGTTTGAACATCACAGTAAAAGCAATGCAGAATTGTGAGACACCACCCCCACCAAGCCTTAGGCTAAACTTTTCAGAATCTCTGAATTCTGTGCCCCCCAGGAAAACAAAAACAAAGAGAAAAGGCTCATTCACAGACATTCTGAGAGGAGATCAGAGAACCCATGGCTGTCTGAGGCCTACAGAGAGACCGCAGGTTAGAAAATGTGGGCATGGGTCAAACTGTTTCACCCAGCAGCTCTGGTCATCCCCAGCAACGGAGGCTCCATGCATTTCCTCAACTGCATCTCCACACACAGAAGGGTGTGCGGTTCGGTTTTGACAAATGAACAAATGAAGAAAGGGTGACACCTACCAAGAATCTGTTGGCGTGTATTTGTTAAGACCAGGTCTCACTGTGTAGCCCTGGCTGTTCTGAAACTTGCTGAGTACACTGGACGAGCCCTGAACTCAAAGATTCACCTGCCTCTGCTTTTGCACCACCGGCAGGCAGCACCAAGCCAGACAGCTAGGAAGAGGCATTTGAAAGGAGAAGACAGGTCAGATTGTGAACAGATCCTGGAGCCTAGGCTGTGGGTGATTCTCAAGAGTCCCTGCTAGAGGCTGAGCAGCAGGTGAGGTGAACACACAACCACTCCAGAACTGTGCTGGCTGAGGAAGGAGCCGCAGCAGAGCATCCTGAGTCTGAGGCTCAGCAGCAGGCTGAGGCTGAGCCAAGGGAAGGCAGCTTAGACCTGGGCATAGACAGAAGCACTGCTGCAAAGGTCCTGGAGCCCTTAGGACACTTTCCTTTTTACACTGCTCTTGTACAGTGTGGTATCCTAAGAAAATCACTGATCTTCTTCTAGAAACTTTACACTGTTCAGATTCAGATTAGATCTATTATAGTCTGTGTTAATTTTATCTGATGTCCATTATGGATCGAAGTTCACCTTCTACATACAGAAATCTAATCATTCCAACACTATTACTCAAGGGGGAGATGGAAAAGAGGTTTTGCAGGAACAGCAAGCCCCATTCTCTCACTTTGGATGGCCTGGTGACAGGGCTCTCTCTAGACCCACAGAGACTGTCACATTCACTCCCTGTATGAACACAAGCAAGAATCCCTTTTCTTGTTTTTCAAAACAACTAAAAAAATACATTCGTAGCCCAACTTAAAGGTGAGGAGCTTACCAGGCGTTGGTGGCGCACACCTTTAATCCCAGCACTTGAGAGACAGAGGCAGGCGGATCTCTGAGTTGGAAGCCAGCCTGGTCTACAGAGCGAGTTCCAGGATAGGCTCCAAAGCTACACAGAGAAACCCTGTCTCAAAAAATAAAAAAATAAGAAAAAGAAAACAAAAGAAAAAGAAAAAGAAAAAATCATAGGTTAGATGTCATCAAAATCTAAGACCCTCAGTCTTCAAAAGTGCCCAAGGAGAGAGGAACAGGCAGCTGCACACTGAGACAAAGCATCCATCTGATAAGTAACTTTACCCAAGTACACGAAACCTCTCAAAATTAACCTTAACACCCAATATGAGCATGGGAAGAACTAGAGACGGTCAGCAGTCAGTACTCTCTACTCTCTAGTCTCCAAGAGGTCCTGGGCTCAGTTCCCATCACCTATATGGTGTCTCACACCATCCCTAACTCCAGCCCCAGGGGATCTGACACACTTTTCTGCCCTCAGAGGGCACCAGGCATGCATGTGGTGTACAGGCATACATGTTAGCAAAACACCCATACATATAAAATAAAAATAAATTTAGAGATGTTCAATATCAATTATCAGGCAAGTGTCAATGAAAACTACCATCGAACACCCCAAATACTCAATGAAAACGTCTAATTATACCAAGTGCAGCAAGAAAGACATGAGTGTGCTCTCACACTGCTAAGGAAAACGGTGGTACACACCTGCTTATTACCCCTCCCGCCACCAGACACTCTCTGAAGGTGGGTAGAGGCGGGAGGGTCAGTTCAAGGCCAGGCAAACACTGCAAAGCAGAATCAAAACAACCATAAACTGTGGAATCTACAAGGAAAGTATTTGGCAGTTTCTTAAAAAGCTCAGCTCACAAAAGGAAAGGAAACGGCCCAGAGGTCCATCAACAGAGGAGCAGATGAGCAGCGTTGTCTGTGCTTGAGAACTGCCCTTGGAGTGCCGGGCCAGCCAGGGACTCACTAAGTAATGGAGGATGACCTCCAATTTCTAACCTTCCTGCTTCTGCCTCCAGAGGCTGAACTACAGGCGTGCACCATCACAGTTGAAAGCGTGCCAGAGACTGAGCCCAGGGTTTTGTGCGTGCTGGGCAAGCACTCTACCAACTGAGCTACACCCCAGCCTCACTGCTCGCCCCACACATCACCATGAGTAAGTTAGCAAACATTCTGTGTGAGACAATACATCAGTGATTCCATTCATCTCAAGTTCTAGGACATGTAGGCCTCTGCGGTGACAGAGCAGAGGGTGGCTGTGAGAGGGGAGGATGGGGAGATGCACAGTTAGAGAGAAACACTCGGAGAAGACAAGGGACATGGCCCTTGTGCTGGTGGTGGTAACACACACACCTGTGTCAAAGCTGCAAAACTGCAGTCAGGAACATGCAGGTTAGTTCATCATGATTTGATCCTAGTACAATTCTGTTTAAAAAAAATAAATATCAGGCTGGCAAGATGGTTCCGTGAGTACAGTGCTTGCCACCAAGCCTGAATTCAAAGCCTGGGACCTATCTGGTAGAAGAATAATGACTCCAAGGTGCCCTCTGACCTTCTTCCCATGTGAGACTCCCCCACTTATACAACGCAATAAAGACTAATGCAGTCACAGATTTAAAATCAGTAGATAAATATAACAGAAGTTAATGTACACTGAGAAATAAGGAAGATGAAATACAACCTCCTGCAGAAATGGCCAAGCTCTAAGAATTGAGTACTAACCCTAACCTAGTCCCCAGTGACATTTCTAGTGCAGAACTGCATAGAATGTAAATCTATTCAACTATATTAAACAAAAATAAGTTCTTTTTTTTTTTTTACTAATGTCTATGTAGTAAAAGGATTCCAATTATTTGGTAATATATTACACTTGAAAAGATCATTTAACCTTAACTGGTTTTCCAATAATAAAATTACTTTAATTAAGGATAAGTTTGATTTAGCACTTAGAAGCTAATAATAATTAACAAGAATGACAAAGTATACATCCACATGAATACAATCTGGAAGATAATGATTATAACCTCTCGTTACAACCTATATTTATATGATTATTTTTCAAAATCATGTAAATGCTACTAAGTAAGTAAGCTACAATGCATAAAACCCGGACAGCACTGAAGTTAATTATGTTGAGCTTGGTGATAACACCTGAATGTGTAAAGCATACAACTAAAATCATCAGGGCTGGGAAATAAAAGGTAATAAATAATGTCGGTGCCAAGACATTCCAGGCAATTGTCCAACTTCATCTAGGTAGCCAGTAGGCATATATTCCTAAGGGTAACACATAGCAAGGGCACCTGGCCACACTGGTGATGCAAATACCCTAGGGCACAGAGACTCTGCACAAAGCAAGTCACATGCCAGGCCCACCCCAAAAACCACTCCTGGTTTTTTCATTCAGGTAAGTCTTAGTCTGAATAAGTGCTGAGGTAAAGCAAAAGACCCTGCTACAGAAGGCATCTCTATCTTTAATGGAAAAAGACAGAATAAAAGGCCCAGTTTCTCTGAGTAAAGTGAGGTATGTAACCTAAGCATCCTTTTCATGACCATGTCCAGGTCAGCCACACTCTCCTCTTGAGACAGCATGGGACTTGGCATGTAATCAGTCTTGTTCCCCATCCCAAGAGCATCCAGAGGGAGACCTGGAGGCGGTGTTCAGAATCCTGAAGACGGCCACAGTGCCCCTACCGAAGGACAGAAAGACGCTGGGATTGTATGTACCTAAGGGTGAGCAAAAGCGGAAGGAAAAGGGGGGAGGCATGCAGCAGGTTCTACACAAAGACCGTGAGTAGCAACATGAACAGCACAGGCATCTCTGGGCCAAAGGACACAGAGTCAGGATGCTATATGAGGCACCCACATGACAAACACTCAGTCATGCTTTAAGCATCTTGGTGGATGGTCTTGTCTACTTTTTCTTTAAAAGGGAAAAAGGACTGCCCCACCTCTGGTAGCTCCTGTTGCTCCTCCCGCCTGTCTGGACAGATGGCATGCTGGGACACTACTGGGCATCCTCAGACCTTGCTGCCTCTGGTAGCTCCTGTTGCTCCTCCCCGCCCTCCTTGAACATCTGGCACTGAGCAGTCAACATCATCTGTCTGGCACATAACCACGTGACGCTGTGTAAAACATTAGGCACTGTAAAACTCTTATTTCCATTCTGCAATCCTGTGCTAATAAAAAAATAATTGTGTTAATGTTGTAGTTAGGAAAGTGGAATGTGTACCACAGAGAATCGCAAGGGCAACACTAATTAAAAGCTGTCTCAATGTATCACTCTGTGTCTTCCAGAAACCACAGAAGCATTATTTTCACCTGGTACTTGCAAAGACTGTTTCAGATCATTACCATTCACAAAAATGGAACACAGTAGGGCTGGTTTGGCTTTTCTGTCACAAAACATAAATATAACAGAGATGAGGACTATTAAAACATAAATGTGCTGGGTGTGGTGGTGCCAGCACTCAGCAGAGGCAGGAGGACCTTTGTGAGTTCCAGGCTAGCCTGGTCTACATAGGGAGTAGCATAAATGAGACACCGCCGCTACACCAACAGGCATTTACCATTTACTAACACTCCTTCCTATGTGCACCAGGACCGGAGAGTAGAGAGGGCACTGTTACTGCCCTCAAGGAAGGAAGTGGGGGTAGGAGGGTAGGGGGTTGTGTTTAAACACTACAATGGACCAATGGACGGCCACCAAGTAAGCTCTGGGGACATGGGAGATGCTGCCACTGTTGACAGAGATGTGCCCGGCACTTGGGAGGTGCTCTGCTCGTAGCTTTCCTGTTAGCGGTGGTAACGCGTTTTAAAGGCTGTGAATACAGATCACAGAACCAGAGGAGCAGGGCACATCCTTAAATCCCTGACAAGCCTGGCTAGCTGCTACAAAAGGTATCTCTTCCAGTCCACAGAACACTAGGGAACGGGAATTCCGGAATTCCGAAACCTACTTAGGACTGGAACAAAGTAACCTCCAAGGAAAGTGAGTAGCTGGCTCATTATTTACATTTCCTAATGTTTCATCTCCATGAGGCAGCCCCACCTCACCTCCACCTAGAAGGAAATCTCCCAAGTTTTGAATACTTGCAAGTTATCTGGGTCTCCTCAATGTTTTTTTGTTTTGGTTTTTTGTTTTTTTGTTTTTTTGTTTTTTTGGTTTTTCGAGACAGGGTTTCTCTGTGTAGCTTTGGAGCCTATCTTGGCACTCGCTCTGGAGACCAGGCTGGCCTCGAACTCACAGAGATCCGCCTGCCTCTGTCTCTCAAGTGCTGGAATTAAAGGCGTGCGCCACCAACGCCCAGCTCCTTCTCAACGTTTTATAAATTGACAAAACCATCTGCCAAAAATTAACTACAAGGAAAAAGAACAATGATATCCTGCAGTAAACAACAATTTTACTCCCAAGTTATTATATACAACAGCAAAAGACTCAGTAAGAAACAGGATACTCTGAAGAATTAATCATTTCTCAGAATGCCAGGCATTCAGATCAAGCACTAATACACCCCTCTGAATACAAAGGGCCATGAAAACCAAGCACCAAGGATTCCAAATTTAAGAGTCACAAGCTTAAAAAAAAAAAAATTGAAAAGGCAAAGAAGATGCAAAGAAAAATGACACCACGATCCTATAGGATTTTAAATCTGCAATTTCCAAATATCTCTAAAACCTGCACAATCTGGGAACTGTGACCACTGAAATGACTTGGACACCTCTGTAACTGTGTTTCTCTCCAGGACACTGACACTAACTGAAAACCTTTCCTAGGTGCACAGTCCCATGGCTTGGCTCCCTACAGGGACTCTCTACCGTCCCCCCAAGCACCAGAAGCCCAGAATAGGGGCTTGATCACCTACAAAGATCTCATCCATTATGGCCAATTGAATCTAGTTCGGAAAGTACCATCTAAAAACGCTTAGGGGGAGGGGCAAATGACTGATTGTTGAAAAGATTTAATCACCTTCATTGCAAATTACGCTGTGTTGCCTCTGACCCTTCAGACCCACAGGTAGAAGAATTATCAAACTGCATCCAGTCTTCTTAAATGGAGTACCGGTCGTGTGTAACTTTGAGGTTTGGGGGAAGTTCCCCGTGGATTTAAGTAAGATCAGAAAAACCACTCATATGACCACTAAAAAAGATATAGCATAAACCACTTCCCAAACTGAGCGTGCAGTTTTGTCCGGAGCCCTGATTCCTGTGTTCACCAGCACCTCCCCCTGCAGCGAACTGACAGACATTAGGGACAGCCTCAAGCAAAGGATAGGTTTAAAAAAAACAAAAAACAAAAAGCACACACCAGGAAACCTGCCGGTTCTTAGCCTCCATAGCACGATCCAAACCCCTGGCAACCACAGATGAAAGACTTCTAAAAAAGAAAAACTACCTTAACACCCCCTCACACACACCTACACACACACATACAGCCTACAACTGAGCAGAGGTCTCTTAGGTTTTAAATGCTTCCCTGGAACAAAACAGATGTCATGAAAAATCTCTGCGCCCCAATCTACGGTAAGTCCCTAAGTGTTCGTCCCTGCTGTCAGCGGGCTGGAGAGTTTTTTTTTTTTTTTCTTTTCACGCCAGGCTTTGATGTGTTGGCAGGGCTGACCTCACACGCTCAAGTGTGTTGCGCCCCGCATATTTCCTCCTAGACCTCCGAAGATTAGGACCATCGCTGACCTGCAATTATGTCCCAAGTAGTGGTCCGGCAACCCGGGGCGGGCGGGCGGGCGGCTCGGCGGTGCAGAGACGACGCAACCCCAGCCGCAAGCCGGTCTCCGCCGCCCACCGCCGGGCCGCCCGCAGCGGCCTCGCACGCCAAGCCCACGACCCCTCAAGTTGAGCCTCCCCGGGCCGGGCCCTGGGCGAGTTTGCGGGGTACAGGACGCGGCGAACTTTGCAAGCCCCCTCCCGGCGGGCGGCTCGGTTCCCCGGAGGGGCTGGCCACCCGGGACGGAGGGAGGGAGGCTGCGCGACGAGGCCAGGCGGCCCCGGTTCGGACAAAATGCAGAAGCCTGCCAACCGCCACTTTCCCCTTCCAGAGGGAAGGCTCTCCCTCCGGGCGAGCATCCGATTCCCGTCTGAGAGCTCAGGGGACGGCCAAGGGCCGGCCATGCATTTCCCTTCCCCGCAAAAGTGGCCTCTAAACTCGCTCGCCAAGGACACCGGGGAGAGGCGACCCCGGCGGGCAGCGCCAACTTGGGGGCGCGGGCGCGGGGTGACAGCGGGGCCGCGGGGGCGCGGGCCGGGAAAGTTGTACTTACTGCGCGTCGCAGCCCGTCCCGCCGCCCGGGTGCACGGCCCGCGGCGGAGGCCCGGCCCGGCCCTGGCTGAGCGGCGGCGGCGGCCCAGGCGGCCCCGCGGCGACCCGGCGGCGGAGAGCGAGCGGCGGGGCCGGGGCTGAGGAGGCCCGGGCCGCAGGGCGGCGCGCGCGGAGGGCTGAGCCGGCGGGCGGAGGAGACGCGAGGGAGGGCGCACGCCGGCCTGGCCGGGGCGGGAGGCGGTGCACAGCGGCGCAGAGGAGGAAGGGAGGGCGGGACCACGGGGGCCCGCCGAGCCCCGCAGAGGGGCGGGATGAGGGCGGCGAGCACGGGCCGGGGAGGCCGCTCCGGGCCCGGAGGGCAGGCCGAGGGCCTAGGGGCGGGGCGAGGCCTAGGAGGCGGGGCGGAGGGCCTGGGGGCGGGGCGGAGGGCCTGGAGGCGGGGCCGATGGCCAGGGAGGCGGGGCCGGAGGGTCTAGGGGCGGGGCGGAGGGCCTGGAAGGCGGAACGGAGGTTCTAGGGCGGGGGGGCCTGGGAGGCGAGGCGGGGGGCCTGGGAAGCGGGGCGGAGGGTCTAGGGGCGGGCGGAGGGCCTGGGAGGCGGGACGGAGGGTCTAGGGGCGGGGCGGAGGGCCTGGGAGGCGGGGCGAGAGGTCAGGGAGACGGAACGGAGGGTCTAGGGGCGGGGCAGACGATCTGGGAGGCGTGGTGGAAGATCTGGGGGCGGGACAAAGGCCTGGGAGGCGGGGCCGAGGACCAGGAAGGGCGGGCCGAGGGCCGGGGAGGCGGGCCGAGGGCCGGTGTCCCCGCCCCTTCTCTGGGTCGCGGGCTGCGGGCCAGCAGCAGGGTTAGCCCCTCACCCGCTCGGGTTACAGCCGCCTCCCCCGCCCGCGGACACCGTAGGGGACTGCGCAGCGAGGCATTGTGGGAGGCGCTGGGGCCTGAGGGCCTGAGCCTTCTGAGGTAGCCTTGCCTGCGGTCCCTCGCTGGCTTCTGGCTTCGGGGCCGCCCGCGGGAGGGATCCGCTGGGCCTGGGGACAGGAGAGGCGGAAGGAACGGCCGGCGCTCTCCCGGGACTGGCTGGAGCGGCCCTCCCTGGGGAGCAGCTGTGATGGGGTGTCTGTCCTCCCTGACAGCCCGCGGAAACATCCAATGTCACAGAGGTGTAGGGAGGGCGGGGCCCACTGGAAAGGCCCAGGCAAGGGACGGTCACAGGTTCCAGGCCAGCCTAGGCTACGGGCTACGGGGCCCCAATGAGAAAAGAACCCATTCTCCAAGGGCGCGTTCGAATTGCTTTTCCTCTGCGGCCCAGCATCTGTCCTTAGCAACCCCAGAAGAGTGGGTCAGATACTGGAAAAGAAAAAGCCGAGCCTGTTGGAGAGTAGGGTGGGCATATTTCCAGAAGTTCAAGGCCAGCCTGAGCTACAGAGTGAGAACTGTCCAAAAAAGAGAAAGAAACCCTGCCTTCTCCAAGGACTACTTTGAATTGCTTTCCCTCCGAGTAGCTATGATTCAGCCCCCGCACCCCCCCACACACACCCCTGCAGCAATGATAGAGGCAACAGACGGGGAAAAAAGAGAGAAACGACAAATGAATCAGAGGTGAGTAACAAAAGTTTAGAAAGAACTGGGCTCAGATTCAAAAGATGCACCCACACAGGCTTTAAAAATAGCCTGTAATCAGCGAAGGACATCAGAACACTGACCTGGAAATGCAGATTTGTATGTCGTTTTCACTATTTTGCGTTAAGCAGTGACTGAAGTGGACAAAATTAAGTCTGTGGGCCAGGCTGATGCTCACACATGCCCAAAGCTCAGCAACAGTTATTCATTTGAAAAGAGATGGGGTTGCATACAGTGAGTGAGAGGCAAGAGAGCATTCCAGTTGTAAAATGCTCCCTTTAGTTCCCTGGCACTCACTTTTAATCATCAAAATAAAAATTATTTTCACGGTTCATGTGATTGGTTTCTTTTTTTAAATGTTTGTTCCCTCCTGGTTTTGACCCCTGCTTGTTCCTGGCTCATTCACCCTCCCCCAGCCATGCAGAACCAGGGGAAGAGAGAATGTCCCCCAAAGACTTAATGGAAGAAGGCAACATCTGAAGAATTTGGTGAGAAGCTTTCTCTAGGAGTCAAATGCAAAAATCCAAGGAAATGGGATGATTTTAGTGTCTGTGTGGGACTGTGGTCCTCGCTCAACCCTGCTAGAATTTTTCCAAAGGCGTTTTCTAGCCCTAAGGTAAACGTGTCCCAACCTCCCTTCTGCTGTCAGTCTTCCACTCCACTGAACAGTGTCAGTCACCTGCCTGATTGCCAAAGCCGATGGAAACTTTTAATGCCCAACGCATGCCCTTTGCTGCATTTGCCAGTCTTGACGTCTTCCTCTTTTACTGAGGCATTTCTCTTTCGGAGGTCTGAAAATGACCTCAGTTTTATCTTGAGTCCAGAGATGAACAAGTCAACTTACCCATGACAGCTCTCATGTGTCCAGAATTGAATAGAACAGGATGTATTATGATGAATAACCATGGCTGCCATTTATAGAAGCCTTTCCTAAGAGCCAGGCACCCAATGAGACATCGTATCCACAAACTGGAGCATGGCCTTATTGATAGCTGCAAAGTCAGTGAATTCTCCCCAGTTGTAGATAAACAGAAAGGTCTTCTCTCCACCTCAGCCCCATTTAGTTGGTGCATTTTTTCCCTCTGGTGTGTGATACAAACTACTTTGAGCTTTCTTAGCCAGATCATGTACTTGTCAGGCTTCCTGAGATGACCCCAAATGCCTTTGGTGGGACTGATAAACAGCTCATACTTCCAGTTGCTACTTCTGTTCCTACAAAAGCACCCACTAGACGGAGAACACTTCAAACTCTGTGACATACTTGGATTTGCTTGTAGCAAACAACTTGAGGGGAAGGCTTCAGAGAAGAGGTAAATCAGAAGAGCAGGCAATGTAGAGAGCAGCAGGAAGAAGGTAGGAACGGTAGTACCAAGACAGGAATGGGAGGAGCCCCACACTTTGGAGTCTGTGAAGCCTCTTAACAGCTGAGGATTGGAATTCCAGCACATATTGTTCGTGAAAGTCACAGACGTGGTGCCCATAGTCACCTTAAATAAGAATATTTTCAAATAAAAACGTTAAAATGAGTGTTTAACAAATCAGACTTAAGGCTTGGACCTATATGACTTCGGCTAGGACCTCACTCTCCTCCCATATATTTTCTGGGACTCTCATAAGCAAAACTATTAATTTTATTCATAGTGAAGATATTATAGCTCAACTTGCTAGGTCCCTGACATCCAGCATGTTGTTAAGCGTAAGCCTGTCAGGTTTCCCATAGGAACCACATTGTGGTCACACTTAAATTTCTTAGCAGCCCTTGAAGATGGTGACTTCAGGGCTCACGAAACTCTGTATGCTATTGTACATGTCTTGAATCACAACTTTCTATGATGAGTCCACACGCATGCTGTTAACCTAAAATCTCTGTTTAAATGTGTTTCAATATAAATGCCATCTCTGCTTTATATTAGCTTGTCCCAAAGTTATTTCCTAAGTCAAAGTCACAGTCCTGGCTTCACCTGAGTGAAGTCCCCAGTCTCTCCAGCTCTTGCTGGTTGGTAGCCTGGAACAACAGCCCTGCCTCCGCCTTTGTGAACACTTTCCTATTGCCACTATAGGACATTGTCACAAACTTGATGGCTTAAAACCACAATAACTTATTATCTTATAGTCCTGAAGCTTAGAAATGTAAAACCAAGTATGATCCCCATGTTTCTTCTCAAGGTTGGAGAGGGAGACCTATACAGGGTTCTTTTTTGTTGTTGTTGGTTTTGTTGTTTGGTTTTTTGGTTTTTCGAAACAGGGTTTCTCTGTGTAGCTTTGGAGCTGGCACTCGCTCTGTAGACCAGGCTGGCCTCGAACTCACAGAGATCCGCCTGCCTCTGCCTCTGCCTCCCGAGTGCTGGGATTAAAGGAGTGTGCCTATCTAGAAATCCCTGGTAACTCTTGTGTACACCCAGTGAAGTCATTTTGTGCTTAAATCTGGGAGGCCATTAAGAAATGAAAACTGTGTGTGGCGCTAGCAGGAATCAGCTATGGAGATCTGAATGTAACTTTTACTCCACTCTGTATTTCACACATAGTAAGCTTCCAAATTCCAACCTCAGATGATGGTCCATTCATATACCCGAAATTGTTTGCCTGGAGCCCCAGTGTCCTCTGCCACTGTCAGCCCACCACCTGCTTAGAGCTTTAGTCCTGTTTCTTCATTGTACCCACCGGTGCCCGACTCCGACCTGACTCAGACTAGGAGCTCAACTAGTGAAGATGAGTGGATAATGACATAAATTGGGCAACTAATGCTATCTCCCCCTTTTACTCCTTTCTTTGTTCCTCCTCCTAACATGTGAGATACAGTCTTTCAGTTAATGATTAAATAAATCATGATACTGGGATTACAAAATGAACACTATATGTCAAGCATCAGTGAACTCATAGTCCACCTAAGTAAAGATGTTTTTTAAAAGGGGGATTTGGGAGCTGAAGAGATGGCTTGGCAGTTAAGAGACTCTGTTGCTCTTGTAGAAAACCCAAATTCTGTTCCCAATACCTTTATTGGTGGCCCCAAGCTCTAACTACAAATCTAAAAGATCTTCTGCCCTCTTCTGGTCTCCATGGGCACTGCACCCATGTGCACAGACTCACATACATACACATAATTCAAAATAAAATCTTTTAAAATAAATTTAAAGGAAAATGAGCCAGATGATGGTGGCTGTCCATCCCATTCTCCTTCTTTCTTGGTAATAGACACCTGGTTTTGCGCTCAGGTGAAATGTTTTCATTTTTATACCCTCCTTTACAGACATGCATCTTTAGTCAGGCCTTGACGTATACATGGAAGTTGTGCAGAACTATTAGGAAATCAACTCCTTTGCAAGCTGGTAGTGATCTTCTGGCTGCCTCCATCTGTATTATTGCCTAAAGCATGGCTATGATCCCTGTAGTGATCCATGAGTCTTGTGGTATCATACTAAAGAAGACAACATCCTAACGAAGAAGACAACACACAGATAAAAAAAGAAGAGCAAATCTAAGAACCCCAAACTGCTTACCTTGGATTTTTTTATGAGGGAGAGAAGTGTCAGGTCTTCTATTATTAACCAAATGGATACAACAGCTAATTACAATATGATGGCGTTAGAGGTATAAGAAGTATAGCCAGTTTAGAAGGATGGTTGTTCCTGGAGGAGGGAAGTTGAAGGGAGCTTCCTGGAGAACATAACTGGAAAGCTTAGTGGTATTGGAGAAGCTGGGACTTTAGATCTGATGCCTGAGGTGAAGCAGAGAAATCTTGGAAGACAGGCGGTGGCCTAAAAAATTTTCTGGTTTTGATTTAGAAGGATAGTTTGATATTGAGCGTAGGAAATTATGGATGCCCTTGAAACTTGAAGAAGTATTAATAATACCCTTTTAGAGTTTCATAAAGCCTCAGCTGTATTGCTAAGGATGACACTGACTGTCTGATCATTCAGACCCCACCTCTCGAGTGCTGGGAATGCAGGCATGTGTCGTATGCCAGGCTTCATGTGACACTGAGACTCAAACACAGGGTTTCATGCATAGCATATTACAAGGTCAGAACTCTAGCTGGGGAGGAAGTTGTAAATTTTTATCTTTGTGTCTGTTTTCCTGCTTTAAGAAGGAGACTATAGTTTTGTTTTGTTTTTTTGTTTTGTTTTGGTTTTTTCCCCAAGACAGGGTTTCTCTGTGTAGCTTTGGAGCCTATCCTGGACCTAGCTCTGGAGACCAGGCTGGCCTCGAACTCACAGAGATCCACCTGCTTCTGCCTCCCAAGTGCTGGGATTAAAAGTGTGCGCCACCAACGCCCAGCGAGACTATAGTTTTTCTTGTAACAATTTTACTACTGCAAATGTTTGGTCGTTTTGTTCAGAATGTATAAATGGGGACATCCTCAGCCAGAATTACCATGCCTTGCACTTGGCCACTGTTGTGAGTTTAGAAGGAAAAGAAATCACACCTCCTACCTTTGTCAGTGTGTGTATGTTAGACAAGTAACAGCAGCATCGTCCCAGGCTACTGAAAGCCTTCATGTGCTGAGGGGCTGCAACAGCTGATGGATGCTGTGGTTTGTCTAACCGCACTTCTCATACCTAGGACTATAAAACTGAAGGATCGATTCTTCTTAAAAATTAAAATTCACCATGGGAGCACCACTCCCAGACCCCCGTCCCTGAAAAGTCTTCAGTTCCTTTTCTAGACCTGGGTGTTCACTCACTGTCCAGACATTAGGTGGGGAGAGTTAATACCAGCTCCGGCTACAGTGGGAACTCCAGGCTTCTTGGGGTTGAGTGAGGGTTCCTGAGACCTGGTCCTCGGCAGTCTCAGCCAGAGTTAAACATTTGACTTGTTAGTGTATGGTGTCTGCAGCATGACCATCCAGAATCCAGAATCTCATCTCCTGGATGTGGGGGCTGAGAATTGAACCAGGGTCCTGTTAGACTGAACCACCTCCCCAATCCCCAGGGTCAACTTTTAATATTAATGTCTAAGATCATTTTTAATCCTCATGTTCAGTTGGCAATTTTGGTTTTGCACATTTAAGATCAATAAAGTCTTGTTCTCTTGGCAAAAAAAAAAATTAAAATTCAGTGCTGGGCATGTTGGCAAATGCTTTTGATCCCAGCACTTAGGAGGCTGAGGGAGACAGAGCTCTAAGAATTCAAGGATGGCCTGGCTTATATAGTGAGTTCTTGACCAGTCAGAGATACATAGTAAGACCCTGCTTCAAATTAATTTTTTTAGTTACTAAATTACAACAGCTTTAATGACTTCCACATACTTATAATAGTACAGGAAGATAATAGTCAATGTATTTTGTCAGGCAATAAAGTACAACATGGAAAAAAATAAAACATAAGCTACAACTAGAAACTGTAACAGCTTAAACCAAAAGGAATCTGTTCAAATATATTCAGAAATGGAATTTAAAGTATTGGGCCCATCCTTAGATGGAAGTTACTTAAAAGGATAATCCCACGAAAATTAAAAAGTCTTGATCCCTTCATTCTGACTGGAGAATGGATTTGGGTAGTTGTGATTAAGATTCGGGATTCTACCAGAGCCTATTTTCGGATCAGAACATTCTAGGAAGCAGTAAGGAGGGACCAGATGTTTATGAAGTTGCTTCCTGGTAAACATGCACAGTCAAATCTGGGCCTTGCCTTGCGGTAGCACTCTTCCAGGCCAGACGCCGTTCTTGAATCCTCCTACACCTCTGCAATACTGTGACTGAGTTTCATAACGATGACCCTGGTGTGACTCCTGAGTCACAGGGGCAAGATCGAGTTACCTTCTGCTTTGCCTTCATGTATTTAATTATAGTTTTATTAGTTGCAAGTGAGGAAATCCGATCTTATAGCCCTGTTAGACTGACCAGAGGCTCCTTCTCAGAAGCCCAGCCATCACCACCAGCCAAGTTTACAGTCCACGGAGGGAAAAACTGAGAAGCCGGGACCTCGCAACAGATATTAAAATGTGGGGATTATTGTCACAAGAATCATTATCAGGGCATCATTTATCATCCTGCCACCTTTTAAGCGAGTCATCACAGGCACATCTGTTACTAATAAATGGCAGGTAGCTGATTCCTTTAATAACTACACACCCCATGTGTTGCCGTGAGGAACAACAGAGTGTGTTTAAACACACACTTTAAATGCACGTGTTTCATATGCCCTCACTCAGACACAGGCACATGGATAAAAGTTTAAAAACCCTTAATAAAGGGAGAGCTAGGGCTGGAGAGATGGCTCAGCGGTTAAGAGCACTGACTGTTCTCCCAGAGGTCCTGAGTTCAATTCCCAGCAACCACATGGGGGCTCACAACTGCCTTGAATAAGATCTGCATGCAGGCAGAAGACTATATACACAATAAAAAAAAAGAAGACAACAGTAAAAATGTTGACTGGGCAGATGGGCTGTAGTGATGTGTGGAGAGCACAGCCTGGAGCTCGCGCTTCGCTGTCATGGCGTCACTGCTGTCAGGGTTCTCTTAAGTGAGGAGATGTTTTCGTCACAGAAAGTGATTGAAGTTTTCTGTTTCAGTACATCCTGTGCTTAGCCCTTTCCCGAATGCTCGAATATCCTTATACCAGTGCTTTGACCAGTGCTGGGGCGAGCTTTCCAGTGAAGCAGCTGCTTTTGAGTCATCCCTGCTTCTGTAAGTAACCCCAATGAAAGTTCAATGGTTCGCCAAGTTGAACTTTGGGTCTGCCATGGGTGGGTTCCTTCCTGGGGTGAGTAGACCTGTGTGCTGTGTTTCCCCAGATGTCTCTCACATAACAGTGAACAATTCAGCCAAACACATGGGCAGGGGTGGGGTTGGGGTTGGGGTTGGGTAAGGCTTTAAGACAGACCCGTCCCAGGCGTATGTTACTCACAGTTGTTGGTTATATTGTGTTTTCTCTACTTCCTCCGGTGGCTTCACTCCTATAATTTACTTCTCCTGGACAGAGCAGGTGAGCTTCCTGAAATGATGGAACCAGAAGTATTTGTGTTTCCTATCTCAGGTCTGGGGAAATCTGTAATATTGTCATACGCATACTGATATATCTCCCGGGTGGGACCCTCATATTAACATGAAGCTCACTGGCTTCGTATACGGTGTCTACACAGAGCCTGGAGGCAAACATAGACAGTACTGTAAACAGGACACAGTCTATGTAACTAAAAAAATCAGAAAATATCATTTGTAAAAATCGCATTGACCTTAGGAAGCTCTTGATGGAGTGCAGATTCTTGGATTAGGGGTACCCCATCTGTGTTAATTTCTGAGCATTGTTCCCCACAATATCATTATCTTGTGAGTTCTGTCAGTCACTAGACCTGAAGACAAAGTAGCCTCATATTGCTCGTCGCCATGGGTGTGAATGGGAAGCTGGAGCAGGAGAGGTGGCTCAGGGGTGAAGAGAACTCATTGCTTTTGCAGAGGGCCTGGATTTGTCAAGGCAGCTCACATCAGTCTGCAACTCCAGTTCAGAAGAGGGATTTGACACCCTCTTCTTGGCCGCCTCAGGCAATGCACACATGTGATGTATATATACATACATGCAGGCAAACACTCATACACATAAAATAAAAACAAATGATCTTTTTTTTTTTTTTTTTTGAAGAAACTGGCACAGTCACGCTCTTACGGGGGAAGCACTTTTCTTCTCAAGGCAAAAATGTTTTTCACTTTCGCCTTTACAATCGTTGCCACTGGATATTCTCTGGGGACATTGTAGTTCAAACAAGACCACTATTTATCAGGATGCAAGTGTCAGAGATCACACAAAGAGTAAGATGGGTGCTTCCCCGCCCGACACTGCCCAGAAGAAGGACCTGGGAGAGCGACGGCTGTGTTGGTCAAGGCAAAATGTTTTAACTGAGTCTTCTCTGCAGCAGTGGAGTTGGAATGGGGAAGTTTGCTTTGCACATAGGCATTCTACTACGTGAACTCATGAGCACATTTAGGATGTATTTTAGACACAGTGTATGATGAATATGGATGAATAAAACAAACTTCTGGAAGTGAAAGGAAGCATTGCATCTGATCCCCTAACTTGCTAGCACAAGCAGTTACGTAGATAGGAGAGAGTATGAATGAGGAGGGCAGGTGGGCTCAGGACAGCTTGGAACGCAGTGGGGACTGGACTGTCACCCCTCCGGAGCATGGCCATCCAACTGTCCTTTTCTGTCATTCCAACCTATTTCCCAATGGCCAGAGGGGTGCTAATTATGAGAGGTGCCTGAGCGAAGACAGATGTTTCTGTCCCGCCAGGTCCTGCTGCCCTTCAGCTCCAAATAAGCACACAGAGACATATTAATTATTAAACTGTTGGCCGATGGCTAGGGCTTCTTATTGGCTAGCTCTGTCTTAATTATTAACCTATAACTACTAATCTATGTATTTCTACATGACCTTATCTTACCAGTAAAGGTCTGGCACATCCTATCTTCCCGGTCTCTACATGGCATCTCCTCAATGCCATGCCTCTCCCTGCCTCTCTCTCCAGCATTCTCCTCGTCTCCTAACCCCACCTATCTTCCTGCCCTTACTGGCCAACCAGTGTTTTACTCACCAACCAGTAAGAGAAACATATATACAGAAGGACATCCCCATCACCCGAGTAAGAATTTTGGTAAATAGTTGAAAAGAAAATTCATGAATGCTTCAGAGCTCTCTCCAGAAACTCAAGTCTAGGCAAGAAGGACGTCAGAAGGACAGAATATCTGCGGATAAAAAACTTCCGGCATCCGAGGAAGCTGTTTGTCACCTTTAATCCCTTCATCTCTCTCAGCTACCTGAAGCCCATCCTTGAAGGAGGAAGACGAAATGCCCTGAACAGAAAGTGTGTGCTTCTCCTGGCAGCTCTGGCGCCAGTCCGATCTGTCTGGACCTCAGTTTCTGAAATACAACAGGGAGATGGAAATGATGATGGAAATGAACACCACCAGGAGGGCGGTTAAAGGGTTAACTGTTTCGTGCCATGTGTGTTCTCCAGGCATGCATGTTAGTCACCTCTCCTTCCTGTTACATAATACCTGACATGAAGCAATGTTAGGGAGCTAGGGTCTAACTTGGCTTGGTGTGCTGGGACGGAGCCCATCCTAGCAAGGCGGCAGGAATATGAGGCTTCTGAAGTCAGGAGGCAGGGAGAGGGCAACAGCTCAGACCCAGCTCACTTCCTTCCTTTCCCTTTTAATTCAGGGGAGGGCCCCAGCCTACACTCAGGGTGGCTCTTCCTCCTCAGTGAGTCCTCCCTGGAAGCATCCTCACGGAAGTCAAGCTGGCCACGAAGACGAGCATCCCCGCATGTCAGTTGTCCTCCACCTGCCTCTGCACCCAGGGGCTTCAGGTTGAACGCTGTTACTTCCAGTGGGGGACTGGTCCCGTATTTAGTGGTAGACAAGGGGTTGCAGGTAAGAACAGAAGCCAACATCCTAGCCAGGACCAGGGAAAGGGGAGACTGGATGCCCCGGCTATGATTCCCAGGGGAACAGCAGCAGCAGAAGCCTGTCAGTTTCCCTCTCTGCACTCCCACCATCCCAGCCCTGCCCTGCCAATCTGACCGAAACATTTCTTTCTGCGTGTGCTTGTTTGGGGTTTTTATTTTTCTTTTCTTTTCTTTTCTTTTCTTTTTATTCATTTCCATGAGAATTGAAAAACCAGTTAGCTAGTTCTGCAGTGTGTCATTGTCGCTACTGTAAAAGAGAGAGCTTTGTGCAGAGTCTAAGCAGAGATGCGTCAGTCACCACTGCTCAGAGTGACAGTCCTGCCTGGCGGGACAGTGGCTGACAAGGATGATGTGGGAAGGTTTCTGTGTTAGCTGGAAATGCCTGTTTCTCTTTGTGTCAGGTTGGTTCAGGGTGTCACACCGTAAGGGGAAACTTGAAAAGTCACACTGAAGACTTTAAAAGGTTATTTAGAGCTGATATGTATATGCAAGGGGGCACAGTAAAGACACTGCTGGCATGATGGCTCTGTTATTGGGGGGAGGTTTTTATTTTTAATAAGAGAGAGAAAATATCTGGAGGCATCTGGAAGAGTCTAGAACATAGAGAAAGAGACATAGACTGAACATGTCCGGGGTTATCTGCAGGAAAGTATAGTGGGGGGCGGGGCAACAGGGGACAGTGGAGACAGTGAAGATAGCAAGAGATAGGGAACAGAGGACAGAGGAGGGACACACACACACACACACACACACACACACACACAGAGACACACACACAGAGAGAGGGACAGAGAGAGAAAGAAGCACAGAGAAAGAGAGAAACAGAGAGAAAAAACAGGGAAACACACCCACACCCAGAGAGAAAGAGAGAGAGAGAGAGAGAGAATAGCAGGAGTAGCTGGGATGTGAGGAGGATGCTTACTGTGGGGAGGGGAGGGTCAGGAGACTAGAGTGGACTTTGAAATGTATAACGGGTACTACAAGTGAGTGGGACTGGGGGAGTCTGGAGGCAGCAGGGACTTAGATTTGTTGATAGACACCACAGGTAGCCCATATGTCCCTCCTTCCAGAGGTAAGAGAAATGACTGCCTTTGGCAGATGGGGAACCGTCCCACAAGTTCCTGTGGAATGCTGACTTTTATCCAACCACCATAAATCCTTCTGTAGTCCATCTTGAGCTCATTTTCCAGATAAGTGGACAGCCTGAGACCTAGCAGTCTGGAATGTCAAAGACAGACCTGTGCAGTCAGGATCGTGAAGTAGAGCAGCTCTGTGAGGAGCCCAGCACAGGGCTGCACAGACACAGCCCACGTGCTGGTCTCCTTAGGAGCCAGAAGTTCCTAGTTACAGCACAACCCGAACTGGAAAATTCAGAATCAAATGCTATTGTCTTGGGAAGACGCTCCAAAGAGACAGGGAAGGTACCCGTGAGGATATGGGAGTCTCCCAAAAGCCAAGCAAGGAGAGAGCTCAACATGAGCACGGAGTGGAGGAGACCTGAGTGAAAGCATTAGGCTACTGTGTGTGACAGCCAGAAGTTACTGACTGACACTGAGAATGTTTCTGTGAGGCAGGGGAGGGTTGCTGTTCACAAGAAGTCACCACCCCAGGGATGGTCTGAAAGAATGGCCAGTGTGCTGGGTGTCCACTCATGACCTAGCCCTGGGCAGCAGAACAGGAAAATAAGGAGTTCAAGGCCAGCCTCAGTCACACCGCAAGGTTAAAAGGCAACCCAGGTTAGTTAAAATTCTGTCTCAAAACAGACAGGAGCTGGAGAGATGGCTAACTGGTTAAGAGCACTTACTCTTCTTTCGGAGGACCTGGGTTTCACACAGTGGCTCATAACCATCCATAACTTGGGTTCCAGGGGAACTCCTCAGGCACCAGGCTTGCAGGTGATTCATAAGCACACATGTAGGCAAAACACTTCTAAAATAAATCTTAAGGTTCGGGCGTTGGTGGCACATGCCTTTAATCCCAGCACTCGGGAGGCAGAGGCAGGCGGATCTCTGTGAGTTTGAGGCCAGCCTGGTCTCCAGAGCGAGTGCCAGGATAGGCTCCAAAGCTGTAAAGAGAAACCCTGTCTCGAAAAAAAACAAAAAACAAAAAAACAAAAAAGAAACTTAAAAATGTAAACAAGCGCGCACCCATGGAGCCTACTCCAGGGGATTGCAAAGCCCAGACAGTTGGCCTTTTTGCTTATTTTCCTGTTTCATGGCACAGTGTAGAGGTGTTTGTAGTTAAAGCCTTCAGAAGACAGAAATGAGAAGAGATGGAACGGAGGGTGGCGGGGGAGGGCGTGGAGGGGACTGATGGGAGAGTAAGGTGATTGCAAAAGGAATCCAGGTCCCTCTGAAGCAGCAGAAGAAGAAAAGGGTGGAATCGCACTGAGAACCCTGGGGAGAAGGGGTACAGAAAAGGGCTGGGCTGTAAGTGCTAAAGCCCTGGGTATGGAATAAAGACACCAGGAAAGCAATGGGACCTGTCAGGATTGTTACCCTAAGACTGACCCGTGTGAAGCCACACAGCACTCTCTAGGGCAGGGGTTCTCAACCTTCCTAATGCTGGACTTTTAATACAGTTCCTCAAGTTGTGGTGACCCCAACCATAAAATTGTTTTCATTGCTGCTCTATAACTGTCATTTCACTACTGCTATGAATGGTGATGTAAAAACCTGTGTTTTCCAACGGTCTTAGGGGACCCTGTGAAAGGCTCGTTTGACCCCCGTAGGAGTTGCAAACCACAGGTTGACAGCCACTGTTGTAGAGTCTACAAGAGCTACTAAAGGATTTGTTGAGTTCCACAGGAAACCAATACCTATGTGAGGGGGTGGGGGAAGCTGAGGTGATTACGGGCTGAAATTAACACGGACGATGGAAGACAAATGAAAGGAAGCCTGAGGGGTTGAGAAGCTGCAGCCTAGACTTGGTGGAAATGTGATTAGTTAGGACTGTGAGAAAATTACAAAAGCCGATGCCAACTCCCGACACTTTCCCCATTATGTTGACTGAATAACTGACAAGAAGAAACTTAAGGGTAGGGATGGGGTTATCTGGGCTCACAGTTTCCTGGGATACAGTCAGTTATGGTGGGGAAGGCGCGGCACCCATAGGTCCATGGTGGACAACAGAGTGTGGATGGAGAGAGATCCTTACCCTCTCTTTGCCCTCTCAGGAAGCCAAGAAAGACAAGCGTGGGTGGATGCTGGGATGGTTTTCTCCTTTGCTCATCTCATTCAGTCAACCCTCTTTGGAAACAGTCGCTGAGATACTCCCAGAGGTATGTCCCACTAATACTCCAGGTTTTTATTAATCCAGTCAGTTGGCCATCAGAATGAACCATCACACAACCAGAAAGGAGAACACTGTCATCCAACGTCAAGACTAACATTTTAGAGTATTAATACAATGAGGGACCAGTCTTCATGGTGGGTACCACGGAGACTGAGGATTCAGATCTAGGGATGTCAGAGAACAGACAAGTTATGTCTGAGTTGTAGTCACTGGAGACAGAGCACAAAAGGAAGTCTTTGCCAGGGATTGGTACACTGAACCCGAGGGGCTGAATTAAACCCAGCAAACCTTTGGAATAGAGCTAAACAATGACTCATCTCACTGACTTTAGTTCATTGGATCCCTTTTCCCTCCCTCTCAGGGAAACAGATTGAATGCATAATAGCTCTGAAACACTCCCTTGAGAACACGCCTCCGACTAACTCATAAAAACTAAATGCTTTTCATTACTACTTGAGTGAGTGACTTGTTCTGCCTGCCCTTGTAGTGTGTTATCCTGAATGGCAGAGAGTGGCATTGCCCCAAACTTGACCCATTTGGTATTACATCATAGCTGAACTGTGATTATCTACACATTGTGTTAATTTGAAAATTAACTTCTACGGTTTAGAGAACAATAGAAAATAGTTAATAAATAGCTGAACTATTTAATATTGGAGATATGTAGGTGTTAGATAACATTTATTGAAGTGTGAACATATAGGAAAAATATATTGAACAAATTCAATACAAACGTTTGTACATTGGATTTATCTGACATGATAAAAAAATCTGTTTTCACAGATTCTATACCTTGTCCCCTGCCTCTCACCCCCCAGCTTCCTCACTGGGGTTACTGCCCCTAAATATTTGTTTTAGAGATAAAGCAAAAAATAGGAAGGGGAAAAATCGACATACTTCAGAAAGCAACTAATTTCTTCATCTAGAATACCAACTTTCCCACCAAGCGACCAATGGGATGACAATTTTAGGGTAATTGATGCTTTCAAATTGTTAGAAAATATGCGCCATGAAAACCATTGTTTTTAATAGTGTGACCTATATCATGCTGTGACGAATATTGCTATTTATCCATAAAGAACAAAACACTAAGACTTGCAGATCCATGAGTGGTTTGTGTTGTACATGAGCTGCTTGGGCCACAACACAAACACGTGGTAGACTAAATTAAAGCAAAGCTACCTCATTGCCATGCTGTCACTAGACCACCTCATAATTAGGCAGTGATGAAAACCTATACAAAAGAGGCTCATGGACCCTGATCGTCAGTCCTTGCAGGCCTTTGGGTGGGGATGGGTGTAGTATGGCTAGAGGTATTAGGCAATTGAGAATGTGCCTAATACAAGGTTTGGGCATCACAGAAGTGTCTAAGGCAGGATAAACATCTGAGCAGACACAAAGCCTGGGTGGGCTAGGGCTGTAGTTACCAAAGACTGGCGGCGGTGTCAGAGCACCCGGGAGGGCCTTTGAACCTCAGGGTGCTGGCTGCAGCCTCCCGAGTCCCTGACTCAGTGGATCTGGCGTAGGGACTGATAGTTTCTGTGCTGTTTTTATCACCGATGCTAACCATGCTGTGAGTCCTTGAAGAGTCATTTGCTTGGGGCAATTTCTAGAGGGGAAGGAGTGAGTAAGGAAGGGTGGAAGAGGTGAAGGGAGGAGGAAGAGAGCAATTGCCCTAGTGCCATTCCTGTTTGGGGATGAGACACCCAGACAGGAAGCCGCATAGGGGAGAAATGGTTTCTTTCAGCTCACACTTCCAGGTTACAGTTCATCACAGTGGGGAAGTTGAGATGGCAGCTGGTCACTTCCCAGCCATGGTAGAACCGTGGAGAGAATGAGTGTACACACGCCGGGTGCTCAACTCATTTTCTCCTTTTTTGTGCAGTTCAGGACCCAAACCCAGGGAGTGACACCTCCCGATTTAGACAGAGCCTTCTGTCTCAATTAACATAGTTAAGGCATCTCCTGTAGACACAACCATAGGCGACCTGATTTGGAAAATCCCTCACTGGGACTCTTTTCCCAGATGGTCCTAGATTGGGTCCTTATCAGTTAAAGCCACCCAACCACCACAGTAGCTCACTGGGAGGAGTTAAAGCAAGGACTCGATGATGGTGCTAAAGAACTCACCAAGTTGAAATAGTGCAATGGGAAAGTCCACGTTTAAATAAATGCCAACCTCTGCGCTGCACACTTTGGTCCTCGCCAAATTGATAAAGTGATAGCACCCCAAAGAGAAAGCTGAAGATGCCGATAAAACGTGACAGATGGGAGTGGAAATGAGGCCTGTGGTTAGGTAACATCCCAAGGTCAACAGGTCACAAGAATCCCTGAGTCGTAAGCTGCTTGTGAGAGGAAGGAGGACTAAGACAGCTGGAGATGGGGACACAGTGCTTGTGGCTGATTGAGACTGGGGGATAAGGTGGCTTAGGACACAGGGACTGCTAGCTTGCTAGTATTGCATCTCAGGAGGAGGCACACTCATCCTTCTGTCCTAGCCAGATGGATGCGGGCCTCTTGCCGCAGCAGCCTCCTTACAACATGTGGAAGAGATAACAAGAACGTGTGCTTTGCGGTAGCCATTTATCAAGCTTTTATCCAGTCTATAGGTCGGGTTCTATAGACTCAAAGTGGGGAAGAGGCCAAGACCATTGTGTTGAAGTTTCCAGATAAAGTAGACCCCCAGGACCAGGAATAAACATCCCCTCCTGTGTGTAGGTTAAAAGCAGACTGTTTCATTCTGAATTTTGCTGGCTTTGAATGATTCTAGAAAGCCTACTAAGGACTGAGGAGCAGGGGATGGCATTTTAAACACTAGAAAATTAGGCGTGGTGGCAGACATCTGCACTCTCTGTGCTCTCCGGACCAGGCTGGGACACAACAGGAGACTCCTTCTAAGACCCAATGAAGTCGAAAAGACAGCAAGTCAAGGGGCTCTGCAAGGATGATGCCAACAACGGAGCTTCCTGTGTGTGAGCGTGCTGCTTGAGGAACAGGTGTCTGCTGCCTCCATGACTGACCCTTGGCAGGGATCTAGCAGGCGCTTGGGTCAATATCCCAAGGCTTCTTGGTGGAAACTTCAAACATGATTTCTTGCTAACTCTGTTTAGTAACATTTTGTAACAGAGGGCATAATGAGTTGTATGTGCTATGAGTATGTATGTGTGTGCACATAGGTGAGTATATGAAGGCCATTGTCATTCCTCAGGAGCTGCCTGACTTGTTTTGTTTTTGTTTTCTTGTTGTTGTTTTGTTTTGTTTTTTTCAGACAGGGTCTCTGACTGGGTAAGCTAGGCTGGCTGGCCTCAGAGACCCTGATGCCTCTGCCTCCCTGGCTCGAAAGCACCTGCCACCGTGAGTGCTGGGTTTTACTTGGTTCGAGTGCTTCCAGGAAGAGTATTTTATGTCCCGTCCTGCCCCCTCCCAGCACGGTCACTTCACTCTTTATTCTCACGTCTATTAATTCAGTCTTTAGAAAATGCCTCAGGAGGAAATTCAGATGCCTCAGAGAGGAAAACAAGGAACTGACAAGTGAGATCCTGGTGCCGAAATAGAACGTGTGGCCAGGCTCACTCACTCATGGTGCAATCAGACGTTTGGGTTCCAGTCCCCCAGGTGGTCAATCACTTACCTCAAAGGACTCCATGATGGTACAGTTGCTCTCTGGGGAGCTCCAGGGCATGCCATCTCCCCTCATCATGTCATTTGGTACCTGGAGAGATCACCTACAAAGTACAGTAGATCTTCCTTAAACTGGACAGTTGTTAAGTGCCCTGGAGGCTCAGGTCAAAGCTGATAGTTTAATCCTGTCTGGTTAACTATTACCACTTCCATGCATTCAAACAGAGTACTTTGTGCTCAGCTCCAGGGCCAGCAGATTTTATCCCAATTGGAAGAGTTCTATATTCAATGTCAGACTTTTGTTATTTTGACATAGTTTAAAGGAAATGTTTTAGTTCTGACATTCCCTGCCAGGAGCACAGAAGTGAAACTAAACTTGTCATGAACTCAGCTTGTGAAAGTTGGTAAGAATAGATAACTTTGCTATCTTTCCTGTTCTGGGAAGAAATGCCCCCACAAAAGCAACTTCAAGAGGGAAGGGGTTTACTTTGGCTTTCAGTCCCAGGATACAGCCCACAATGGCAGCAAAGTCACAGAGGCAGGAACTTGAGGCAGCTGCTCTCATCGAATCCACAGTCAGGGAAACCTCAGCTCAGCCAGCTTCTTTCTTTTAACTCCGTTCATGACCCAAGCCCAGAGAACAGCAGAACCAGCCTTTATCATGGGTCCTCCTACCTCAATGAGCCTAATCAAGACAGGGCACACAGGCACAGCCAGTGGCTTGATCCTACATGGTTCTATTACCCATCACAGAAGGCATGATCCCAGTGACCTAAGTCTGCCCCCTAGGCCTCACCCCTACAGTCCCACTCTTCATAGCATAAAACTGATGACCAAGCCTTACACATAAGAGACTTCTGGGTACAATGCAGGCCTAACTATCTCATTGCTGTATTTGCCAGGCATTAGGACCATATGTTTTACCCTTGATCTTCTGAGACTGAGATGTGAGGTTTGAAAAATATTTTATTTTATGTGTATGGCTGGTTTGCTTGTACCTATCAGCTCACACCTGTCGAGATCAGAAGAGGTCATCAGATCCCCTGGAACTGGAGTTAGGGATAGTTGTTAGACCCCACATGGGTGCTGGGAACTGAACCCTGGTCCTCTGTAAGAGCTACAAGTACTCTTAACCACTCAGCAACCTCTCTAGCTTGAAGGATTCTTGAAAAAATGTTTTAAAAATATATAATATGTATTATGGTTTTTTTGTGTGTGTATGGTGTGTGTGTGTGTGTGTGTGTATGTGTGTGTGTGTGTGTGTGTGTGTGTGTGTGTGTGTGTGTGTGTGGTGTGTGTGTGTGTGTGTGTGTGTGTGTGTGTGTGTGTGTGTGTGTGTGTGTGTGGTGTGTGTGTGGTGTGTGTGTGTGTGTGTGTGTGTGTATGTGTGTGTGTGTTGTGTGTGTGTCTGTGTGTGTGTGTGTGTGTGTGTATGGTGTGTGTGTATGTCTCTCTGTGTGTGTGTGTGTGTGTGTGTGTGTGTGTCTGTGTGTGTGTGTGTGTCTGTGTGTCTGTGTGTCTGTGTGTCTGTGTGTGTCTGTGTCTGTGTGTATGTGTGTGTGCGTGTGCTCAAGACCAGAAGGGTGCATTTGATCCTCTGGACTCCCTGGAACTAGACTTATAGGCAGTTTTGAGTCTGGGAACTGACCTCGGCTCTTCCGGAAGCTTCTGCTAAGTCATCTCTTCCTTCCCATGACGATACTTTGGGTTCCTTTTCAAAACTCTAGCAAAGTGGGTACCTTTGCCTCCCCATCTCAGCCTGCCATGTGTCTGTGCAGGTCTGTGTGCTATATTCTGATAACCTGGGCTGTGTGCCCTGTGGTAAGCAACTCAGGCCCTTTGAAAAAGAGGTTTGTTATTATGCAAACAATAACTTAATACATGAAATGGCTCTGTTGCTTCTAACTATAGAGCTATTGGTATAGAACTGACTTGAAATTCTGTGAGCTAAATATCCAATTACTGCCTTGTGCAATTTGATTTTAATTAAGCTGCCTCAGAAGCAGGTAATAGCTTTATTCTTTTCTTTTTCATATAGGGTTATGGTAGCAGAGCAACCAATTCAACCCTTCTATAATATGAACCTAAGAATATCTACTTTTACAGGCAATTGTATGTTACTTTTCTGTTGCTGTTATTAAACAGCATGGTTAAGGCAACACCTAGAAGGAAGGGATTATTTGGGCTTATGGTCCCAGGGTCACAGGAGTCTGTGACCATCATGGCAGGAAAGTGTGGTGGGCACGGCTGATGTGGGAGGTCCTTCTGTATGCTCCAAATATGTGTTGCTTTTATTGGTTGGTGAATAAGTGCTGATTGGCCAGTATCCAGGCAGGAAGTATAGGTGGGGATACCAGGCTAGGAATGCTGGGAAGAGGAACACAGAGAGTGGGTTGCCAGGGAGATGCCATGTAGCTACCAGGAAGATAGGACGCCTGGACATTCTCCAGTAAGCCAAGACTACGTGGAGATACTTAGATGAATAGAAATGGGCAATAAGTAAGAGAGAGCCAGCCAGTAAAAAAACCTGAGCCATTGGCCAAACAGTTTATCATTAATATAAGTCTCTGTGTGTTTATTTGGAACTAAAGAGCTGTGGGACCAGGCGGGACAGAAACCTCCATCATCTTCATGCCATGTAGCTGCCAAGAAAGCAAGAGGCTCAGGCAGGGAAGTGTGGTGGGCAGGGCAGGGGAGCAGAGCTGAGAGCTCACACACCAAACTGCAAGGGGAACAAACTGGGAGAACAAACTGGCTCCAGGCTTTGAAACCTCACCTCCCCATGCCCGGGGATGCAGCTCCTCCAGCAAGGCCACACCTCCTCCAGCAAGGCCACACCTCCTCCAGCAAGGCCACACCTCCTCCAGCAAGGCCACACCTCCTCCAGCAAGGCCACACCTCCTCCAGCAAGGCCACACCTCCTCCAGAAAGGCCACACCTCCTCCAGCAAGGCCACACCTCCTCCAGCAAGGCCACACCTCCTATTCCTTCTCAAGCAGTGCTAGGAATTGGGGGCCAACTGCTCAAATGTCTGAGACTATAGGGGATGCCTCATTCTAACTGCCACAGTAATTTCCTTTCTTTGCCTATTTCCATGCAATCTTTATTACATTTCTCTGGTATGCTGAGTTTTTATTTAAGGAGTGTGTGTGTGTGTGTGTGTGTGTGTGTGTTGTGGTTAGTGTATATTGTGTGTGTGGTGTGTATGTGGGGGGATGAGGAGCCCAGAGCAGGAGGTAGGATGCTTTTCTCTGTGGCTTCCACCTTATCACCTAAGACAGGGTCCCTCCCTGAGCTGTGACCTTGAAGCTCACCATCTCATAAAGCTAGCTGACCAGTGAACTCTTACCAACTGCCCATCTCCTCTCCCAGCGCTGGGTTTGCAGGCTGGGCAGTCATCTGTGCCCAGCCCTTTGCTCTAGTGCCTGGGGTTATCACTCAGGTCCTGAGGTCTGCAGAGTAAGTGTTCTTACCCATTGAGCATCTCCCTAGCCCTGTATTATAGTTGATTTTTTTCATGAAATATTTTTAAAATTGTCAATGCCAGGCTTACAAGAGACTGTTTGGCATTATTTAAGTTTAGTATTTTCAAACACAGCAGTGACAGGCATGCCTGAAACTTGTATATATCACGCCCTGCATTTCTCTAGCTTGCTGCCTGATCAAGACTGCTGGTTAGTTTTATAACTGGTATTTCTAATGATATCCATTGCTGCCAGTTTTCTTAGGATATCAAAACTTTTCATCTCTAAATATCTTAAAGAAATTTTATAAAAATTATTCACATGGTTCTAATGATCCTTTTTAAACCAAATTTCAGTTAGGTTCATTTTTCTCATCAAGTGAGTTGAATCTTCCTGGTGATATGCAGGCACAGAGCCAGGAAAATATTATAACTGGTTTTGATTTTATTCTAACTGCAGTTTTTTTTTCTTTTTTGTTTTTTTGAGACAGGGTTTCTCTGTGGCTTTGGAGGCTGTTCTGGAACTAGCTCTTGCAGACCAGGCTGGTCTCCAGCTCACAGAGATCTCTAACTGCAGTTTTAAAATCACATTTTTAAAGAAAAGAAACTCCCTTTATAATTAGAATAAGGGGAGATGTTTTAAGATTGGGTAAATAAGCTCATTAAACTTTTACCTATAAGGTTTTTTTTGAAATCCATTGATAATTTCTTTTTTTCCCCCATATTCTAAAATGTTTATTTATTTGGGCTGGAAAGATGTCTCCATAGCTAAGAGCTCTTGCACCTACATGGAGGCTGACAGCTAACCATCTGTAACTCCAGTTCCAGGGAGTCCTTGGCCTCTTCTAGTCTCTGTGGCACCAGGCATACAAGTGGTATGGAGACATGCATGTAGGCAAAATACCCACACATAAAGAATGGTGATGATAACGTTCCAGGGTTTTCAAACTGATGTGTGTGCTTGTATGAGTTTATGTACATCACAGGTTCCTGTGGAGGCCAGGATGCAGCCGCTTTATCCATGTACGGATATGCTCACATGACCCCACTCTGTCCCCGGAAGAAGTCCCCTGAAAAATGATACATTTGTGTCTTTTTGTTTGAGCAGTTCTCTGTGGTACAGTACAACACCTAGTACTTTGTACATTCCCCGACTCATTTCTTCAGGCACCCACGTTTCCTGCTGGTGTTATCTGTGGTGTGTGTGTGTGTGTGTGTTTGTGTGTGTGTGTGTGTGTGTGTGTGTGTGTGTTGCATATGCACGCGTATACATGTTTGCCTATGTGTGGACACATGCGTTGGTGTGCTCAAGCATGTGGAGACCTGTTGTTGGTACCAGGGCTTATCTTCCATCTTACTCAAGGAGGCAAGGTCTCTCAGTCAGGCCCAGAGTTTTGTGACATGGCCAGTCCTCCTGGCCACCTTGCTCTGGGGGTTCTGTCTCTGCCTCTGGGGGCTGGGACTGCAGTGAGGTCACCGTGCATACCTGGGGATGTGAATTCTGGGGAACTGAACTGTCCTCGAACCTGTGTGGAAAGGGCTTTAAACACTGAGATATCTCCCCAGTCCTGCATCTATCTATCTATCTATCTATCTATCTATCTATCTATCTATCTATCTATCTGTTAAATATAGAATGTTGCAGTGATGTGGCAGGAGCGTGCTTAGTGCTGCCTAGACAGACAAATGATAGATCAACGGGACATGATGTCTCCATTTCTAGACCATCACTAAAGACGAGTGGTAATTCAGGCCTCACCAATGAATACAAAGGGACTAACATCAATTAATTTCCATGTTTCAGAAAGAGAAGCAGCTGAAAAAGTGGTACCCTGTGTGGACAGCCGCTCACTGATCTCAGCACTTAACCAGTGTAAAGTGTCTGGAGACATTACATTTCGTTCCCATGCGCAGCCCGCCTCCCTCTCCATTGCACACTAAACAGCTCATGCCTGGCTTGGTGTAGTCACATGGCAAGTTTCGAGCCACCTAGCATGGCTCTCGGCAACTGCATTGGATAGTGTAGTCCTGAAGGCCTAAGACACACGAATGGTAGCCTCAGGATGGCTGGCCCAAAAAGCAAATCTATTCTTTGACACCTAATATTGAATTTAGAAACATTAGATCAGAAACATACAGTGACTCCAGAAGTCTAGAGCACACAGTTCAGTGAGTTTCAACACTGTGAACAATTATAGCCTACATTTCTATCACTCTCCTCACCCTAGGCGTCCACACCGCCCTCCTTCCTGGTCAGTCTGACTCTCCTCACCCTAGGTGTCCCCATTGCCTTCCTGCCTGGTCAGCCTGACTCTCCTCTCTCTATAGGCATCCATACTGCCCTCCTGCCTGGTCAGACTGACTCTCTTCTCCCTAGGTGTCCACACTGCCCTCCTGCCTGGTCAGCCTGACTCTCCTCACCCTAGGTGTCCCCATTGCCTTCCTGCATGGTCAGACTGACTCTCCTCTCCCTATAGGCGTCCACACCACCCTCCTTCCTGGTTAGCCTGACTCTCCTCACTCTAGGTGTCCACACCGCCCTCCTTCCTGGTCAGTCTGACTCTCCTCACCCTAGGCGTCCACACTGCCCTCTTTCCTGGTCGGTCTGTGTTACTGCTGAATCAACTTCCTTGCTCTTTGATCTCAATGAATAGGGTTTTTTTCTGAAGCCTCACAAAACAGTTTCCTTCTTGCATGCAAGTCGAGCTGCTTTTAAAAATAATTTGGTTTTCATTATTTTTGTATTCATGTGTGTGCACATGGGTGTAGTACCCATGGGGGCAAGAGAAGGATGTTGGATCCCCTGGAGCTGGAGTCATAGGTGGTTTGCAAGCCACCTAATGTGGGTTCTGGGAACCAAACTCAGGGCCTCTGCAAGAGCAGCCAGTGCTTTTAGCCACTGAGGGGCCTCCTCAGCCTCCAGCTCTTTTATCTCAGAGGAAGGTTCTGAGATTTGTCCATATTGCACGTTTGATAATGTATTCCTTTTTTCATCACTAGGAAAGTAAATCCCTGTTAATAACAGTGAGTTCTTTATAGGCAGGTTACCATGCCTAAACCCTCTAAGAGCAGTTATGATTTGGAGGTGAAATGTCCCCACAGGCTCATGGGTTTGAACACTTGGTCCCCAACTGGGGTGCTGTTTGGGAAATATATAGAACTGTTAGGGCCAGTCAGAGAAAGAGGTCACCGAGCCTTGAAGGTTAGAGCAAAGCCTTGTTTCTGGCTCCAGTCTTCCACTTCCTGGCCTACCAAGATGGGGGCAGGCAGCTGCCACAGACGACTGGCTGCACACAGCTGCCCATCAGGTGCCCTCCAGCACACGGTGGAATTGCTCCTGTGAGCAGAAACAGATCTCAAAAGCCATTTCTTGTCAGAAATTTTACAACAGAGACAAAAAAAAGTCATCTTTATTGTAGGCTTTGCCTGACTATGTATATATTTGCATTTATTTGGGGGGAATCCCTGGGAATACAATTAATCATAGGTTAGAACAACAATTTTAATGTGTTTGGCTAAATCCTGTTGATCTTCAAATGCTATTTGCAGCAAAGTTTTATCTACAGTACAACTAGGGGATGGATCATCTAAATGTTACTTATATTATTATTGAAAAGTTGCCAAAAGGAAAGTTACACAACAGATTGGGTATAATATGAGCAGGTATGCCCAGCACAGCCTCCAGGTTGGGAAACCAGAGTGCCTGTGTCTGCTTACAGACCAGGGGTTGTTACAGTGGGGAGGGGGAAACTGACAGGAGGTGTGGGTCAAAAAGCTTTTGTTTGGGACCAAGACTGGCCATTTCTAGGAGTGACCAAAGAATGTGAGAGGCCAGTGAGGACTGTCAGGAGACTGACAAGTGCTGTCAGGGGTGGCGAGGACTGTCAGGAGGCTGACAAGTGCTGTCAGGGGTGGTGAGGACTGTCAGGAGGCTGACAAGTGCTGTCAGGGGTGGTGAGGACTGTCAGGAGACTGACAAGTGCGGTCAGGGGTGGTGAGGACTGTCAGGAGACTGACAAGTGTGGTCAGGGGTGGCGAGGACTGTCAGGAGGCTGACAAGTGCTGTCAGTCAGGGGTGGTGAGGACTGTCAGGAGGCTGACAAGTGCTGTCAGGGGTGGCAAGGACTGTCAGGAGGCTGACAAGTGCTGTCAGGGGTGGTGAGGACTGTCAGGAGGCTGACAAGTGCTGTCAGGGGTGGTGAGGACTGTCAGGAGGCTGACAAGTGCTGTCAGGGGTGGCGAGGACTGTCAGGAGGCTGACAAGTGCTGTCAGGGGTGGTGAGGACTGTCAGGAGGCTGACAAGTGCTGTCAGGGGTGGTGAGGACTGTCAGGAGACTGACAAGTGCGGTCAGGGGTGGTGAGGACTGTCAGGAGACTGACAAGTGTGGTCAGGGGTGGCGAGGACTGTCAGGAGACTGACAAGTGCTGTTAGGGGTGGTGAGGACTGTCAGGAGACTGACAAGTGCGGTCAGGGGTGGTGAGGACTGTCAGGAGGCTGACAAGTGCTGTCAGTCAGGGGTGGCGAGGACTGTCAGGAGACTGACAAGTGCTGTCAGGGGCGGTGAGGAATGTCAGGAGACTGACAAGTGCTGTCAGGGGTGGTGAGGACTGTCAGGAGACTGACAAGTGCTGTCAGGGGTGGTGAGGAATGTCAGGTGACTGACAAGTTGTCAGGGGTGGTGAGGAATGTCACGTGACTGACAAGTGCTGTCAGGGGTGGTGAGGACTGTCAGGAGACTGCCAAGTTGTCAGGGGTGGTGAGGACTGTCAGGAGACTGACAAGTTGTCAGGGGTGGTGAGGACCGTCAGGAGACTGACAAGTTGTCAGGGGTGGTGAGGAATGTCACGTGACTGACTAGTGTTGCCAGGGTTTCTGCTGGTTGTGAGGGATGGAGGGAAACAGCTTCTGCAATGCTAATTACTGTGCTTTTGGGAAAGTGTCACCATTTAGTTAAAATGGAGATATTTTTTTCAATGTTGTGGCGTTGCCAGCAATTAAGACAGTTTTTCCTGCAGGCCAAGTTCCTTGCCTGGGTGACATTTTTGTCATAACCATGTCACCCTTTTCTTCCTCTGCCTCTCCCTTTCTCCTTTCTAGTCCTCTTACTTCAGCCATTGCCTCTGGCTTGATTCTTAGAAGAAGCTGGTACTGGATGGCATCGTTAGCCTCTCTGGGCTGGGCAAGGTCATTTCCTTGTGCTGTGACCAGTGTCACCCAGTACGGTGACCCAGGTATTGCATGAATCACACCGAGATCATCATTTTCCTTTAGGAAGCTGTGTGTCAGGGGTGATAGACCTGGGCGAATGTGTTTGAATGAACAATGGTTGGCGATGTGTGGAAGGCCCACAGAGAGTTAAACAGAGTAAGGAGGCCAATTAAGTCTTACATTTAAATTCATTCTTGAACTGGTTTTCTGGGGCAAGCAATTTGCTTAAGCTAAAAAACAAAAGTCAAAGAGAACTTTCATATCTGGATAAAGAGAAAAATTAAAAAGGCCTTAAATGTCACAGGAATTATCCCTGAGGGAAGCATAGTGGGAGTCAGTGCAATGGGGTGGGGTGAGGGGTGGTGTCATGGGGATCCAGTGTGGGTGGACGGCAGAATCCATGGGTTCAGAACCCTAACACGGGGGCCCAGGCAGACAAATGCTAAGATCCGGACCAGAAGACAACGGGACAGGGTTGGGCAGACTCTGCTCCCCTTCCCTGGGGTCTCTTTCCAAGGATAAGTCCAGAGTACTGAGTGAGGCACAGCAGTGATTTGGAGATGGATTTTAGTCATTTGGCCATGTTTTTAGGTATCCATGGTAACAGGTTGATCTATTTCCATGTCTGGGTTGGGCTCAAGGGGGAAGGGCTTCAAGACGCACAGCAGGATTTATAGACTTGCACACAGGAATGGGTGTACCACGGCCGCATTGTCAAGCAAAACAGCTTTATTGCCTGTGTGCCCAGCCACTGTCCTAAGTGATATTTCAGCTTCGTTTTAGAGGCTGGGATGCTATTGAGCTAGTGTTGGCTTGCTCCTATTAGATGGAATTGTAACTGCTAGGCCTTGGGAGACAAAAACACAATACAATTACCCCAACCACGATGCAGCATAGGCCTCCTCTTCACAGCTCAGGATGCTGAGTCCCTGCTGCCTAGTGGGGCATGTCACTTCTGTCTCCTCAGACAGGGCATCCCTGAAATGTCATTAGAGTAAACACCTCGTTCCCAAACCTGGGCTAGATTTCTCCCTCCTCAGAGCACCACACAGAGACAAAGGGTGGATGTCAGCCAGGAGCGGTTTTGTTTTCTGTATTTTCCAAATTCATTCCTGCTGCCTTCTTTCATTATAAACAAACTCTAGTGGTTTTTTTTTTTTTGTTGTTGTTGTTGTTGTTGTTTTTGTTTTGTTTTGTTTTTCGAGACAGGGTTTCTCTGCGTAGCTTTGGAGCCTATCCTGGAACAAGCTCTGGAGACCAGGCTGCAAACTCAAGTTTTGATTCTAGGACATTTTATTCCTCATAAAACCACAGTCTCTTCCCTTCCGCTGGCTTCCATCCCCTTTTCGTTTTCTGGCTTAGAAAAATTTCTAAGTTAATCTGGATCAGCAGCTCTTATCTCCTGAATAGATCTTGGGATGGAAAAAAAATTTAAAACCCCCCAAAAACAAAACCCTAGAGTCCATAAACTCATCATGAATCAATGTTCTTTTAATTAATGACACAAGGTAGCCTCAATGACATTAATCCATAAGTGCAAATCATACTTTTTTAAGAGGAAATTATTTTTAAGTTCTAATAAGGTCGAGTGATTTAAGCTGAAGTAAAGCTGATTAGTCACCTCCAGTGGGAACATGAATTCTTTTATTGATTTGGAATAATCAGGACAAGAGCATCAGTGCAAAGACCCGGTGCCCTTCTGCTACAGCCTTCCTCCGGATGGTGCCACCATAACTGCTCGGCAGCAAGCATGCGAACACGCTTGGTGCTTTGTTCAGATTAATAAATTCATGGGAGCGGAGATGTTGACATTGATCTTACAAATGAGGAAGGCCCTTGTTCCTTCCGACCTAGGACAGAAGTCTGTTCTGAAGCTTGCTTTTCAGTTTGCACAGACAGATACAAGCCTTGGCTTGACCCTGCCAGCCATCGTCTGCCTTTCCTTTGCTGGAGCCCTCCTTGCAGGGGATTCACAGCCCACTTGTTCTTGGGCAACCCTGAGGGGAAAAAGCCAATAGAGGACCCAGCTTGGCCTGGAGCTTGCAGGGTGGCGGTGGCGGTGCCGGTAGAGGTGGAGGTTGTGGTGATGGTTGTGGTAGGGAGACAGGGAGCACTGCCGAGAAAGGCCTTCAGCATTAGGCAAGCGCTTCCCACCAAGGTAACCCTCACCTCCACCTCTGACATCTAAGTAAACCACTGAAGCAAGTCCTTGTTGTCACTGGTGGCCAACTCCAGACATTGATGAAGAAAATATTCTTTATTGGACTTCCAAGGAGATCTTCATAAAGAAATTCTGTGACTTGATCTCTTTGTGCACCAGGCGGTGACTTGTCTAAAGCCTACAGCTAGGACTGTGGATGCAGCTTAGTGGGCAGAGAGCTCACCCCACACACAAAGCCCTGGCTGGGGTCCATCACCAGCACTGCATGAACTGGGCATGGGAGAAAAAGCCTGTGGTCTCAGTCATCTATGTAGCAGGAGCTGGATGATCACGAGTTCAGGTCACCCTCACCTACTTAACAAGTCTGAGGTCAGTGTAGGCTATTGAGACCCTGTCTGGAACAAAACAACAGACAAAACCAAAAGAAGAGACAGCTAGGAAAGCCTGTGTTGTTGAGCTATTTCCCTGATGGTTCCCGTTAACAAATAAGAACACATGCTGTTCATCTGAGATTAATCGAAAGTTTTTTGTTTTGTTTTTCAGTATATGTGTCGGGAGCAGATGAAATCTGAGTGGATGTGTTGTGTTGATGTGGGCACAGCCAGGACAAGACCCCGGGGCCTCAGACCCATGGCAAAGCCTTCCCTGGGTGAGGCTCAGAGCCCTGGGAAAGCCTCCCTCCTGTCCAGGTGTGAGCATTTATGAATGACTGGCCAGTGTGTGCAAAAGCTAGCTTCCTTCTCCTGCTGACTACAGCCCAGACAGCTCCCACAGACCTCCCACGGAGGCTGGCTAGTCTTCCCTCCTATGCTGCTCATACCAAACAAGCTGAGTTTCCAGGTCGAAGCAAGTGCCCTCCCTCAGGAAGCACAGCCCACCCAGCTCTTGTGTGTGTGTGTGTGTGTGTGTGTGTGTGTGTGTGTGTGTGTGTGTGTTTGTCAGTTCTTCATCACCCCAGCTTCCGAGACAAAGCTTTGCAGGACACATATACTCTTTCAATAAAGAAGTTTACTAGGTTTTTATTCTCATAAAAATGTCATTTTATCCACAGGTTTTTCTTCATGTGTCTCCAAATTATAAGAACTTTAAAATGTTCCCTTATTGTAACTCATATTTAACTCACTAACAGCAAGTCTTTAAGCTTTGATACCATAGACAAGAAGTTGGTTATAATAAATAGTATTATTCCAATTCTGAAGGGCTTGGGGATGATGGCTATGACTGTGACCATCCGTGAGGACAGAGCCACGCCTCTGGTGTCACTCTTTGTGGCTCTGCTGTCAAATGGAGCGTTGACTCACAAGGCGCATTTGCTAACTGCCCTGGGAGGCAAATGGGAAGACTGTAAAGGGTAATTTTAGCAGTTCAGGGTTGTGTCAAAGAAGAGACTGACAAACAACAGAGTCCTTCATGCCATGTTTCTGCCCGCCCTGCTAATTCTCCAGTTGAACTAAAATCCTATTACGTTTTTCCAGTGCCCTGTTTCTGAGTTGAAGAATCCGTGATTTGTGCACGATTTGACCGATCTCTGTGGAATCCCTACGTGAATGTTGGCAGTCTTTTAGTCTTATGATCAAACACCCATTTGACTCCCTACCAAGCTAACCATGGTGTGCGCTTCCTCTGTTGGCGCAGGTAGAAACATCCAGGTGAGAGCTCTGAAGACCTCAGAAAGGCAAGGGGATGGGCGGGGAAGCCAGAGGGCACACAGAGAGAAAGCACACACGTCAAGGCTCAGTGTGGAGTCACTACCACAGCCCTCAAAGGCAAGATCACAGTCACAGCTTCAAACTGAGAGCCAGCCGGAGAGCAGGGACTGAGCAAGTCAGTAGCTGCCAGGAAAACCCTCACACTTGGTATTGAACACAGCGCAGAAGATCTGCGTGTCCAAGTGTGTGTGTGTGTGTGTGTGTGTGTGTGTGTGTGTGTGTGTGTTTGTGTGTGTGCCCAGGAACCTCAGACATCACATTCTCAACGACAAACAGGGAGCAGACAAATTGAACAGGAAGTAGAGTGAGCCTATGAACTCTCAAAGCCTGCTTCCAGACTCCTCCTCAAACAAGGCCACCGGCTGGGGGCCCTGTAACCATCTACCTGAACCTATGGGGGCCATTTCTCTTTCAAACGACAGTAATACAGCAGGGAGAGGAGGGAGTTAAAGTTCCAAATCACTGTGCTGTGTTAGAGCATTCTTGACACAAACTACAGAAGGGCCTCCATTCACTGGGACAGCTGCAGCAGGGACCCTTGGTGCTTCATTGAGGTGCACCCCGAGAGCTGATGGAAAACGAGGTTACACAGATAAGCACCAACTGAATGTCAAGAGAGATAATTGGGGGGACGGTGCAGTCTCCTTTCCCCTAACAGACCAATAAGCCTTCAGTCAGTGAAGACCTTTTGAGAAAGATGTATTGGTAGGGGCTGGTGGTGGGGTGGTGGGTGGTGGGGTTAGTCAAGGTCTCTCTATGTAGCCCTGGCAAGCCTGGAACTCACAGAAATCCAGCTGCCTCTCCTCTGGAGTTCTGGGGTAAAAGGTGCGCACCACCACACAAGGAGTCACAGCAGCTGTGGTTTTTCCCAGTCCTGTACGCACAAGATCAAGTCAATGAACACGCTAGCATGGAACAGGGGAGGGGACTCACAAGCCAGGGCCCCCGTTAGCTGTGAAACTGTTGATAGTTAATGGGGTAGCTAGAGTCAGTTTTCTTTAGCGGTGTAGCCCCAGGCGGGTCAACCATGCTCCAGAAGCAGCCAACATGCATGAGAATACAGGCAACACAAACAGGATTGAGTGGGTTACTACAGAAAAAGGAGGTTTTGAAAGGGGGTGTTGTAGGATAGTTGGGGGAGGGTCTTGGAGGAGTTAGGGGAAAAGTGGGAAGATGAATATAATCAAAATACATTGTACACATGTATGAAACCCTCCAAGAATTAATACATTGTTAAAATGCAGGAGTCAGCACAGATGGTTTTATCCTCTTTATAAAAAGGGAAATGAAATGAATAAAAGGGAGAGAAAGACAAGTTTGTGCATATGTGTGTGCGTACATGTGTGCATACGTGTGTGCGTATGTGTGTGAACGTACACATGCCCTTTCAAGTACCTACAGTAAAATTTTAATCCATCGGAAGACTTCCTCATGTCCCCAGCAGTGAGTGCCACGAGTGATCATAAATGCCTTGCAACACACAGTACCACATTTTACCCATAATCCCATCAACTTACTCGAGGGAAGATCATTATTTTAAGCACCCAGCAAAGGGTATCTTTTGGTCGGTGGCAGTGACGAGGCATGGGTTGTAATTTAACAGCACATCTGTGAGGGTTATCACGTACTGACTTCTTGATTTTGGCATGAAGTAATTATGTGTTCCAGAGTGAACCACACTCGGTTCTCTTTAGAAACTCCATGCAGATTTTCTTCTTTCTGCTAAGAAAAATTGGCTCCTAGTGTTACATTCCCTACAGGCACCCCATACATACATAGACACCCTAGACATTGGAATAACTGATAAATGGAACCTCACATGGATCCCTCTCTAGCCACGGTGGCAAAGATACGAAGCCCCCAGAGCAGCAACTCAGTGATACCCAGAGCTCTGCAGGTGCCCTACAAACTCAGCTTTGGTTCTTGGTCCCAATACCAGAGACTAAAGTGAAAATGGCAGTGAACATGGTTATAATCCCAGAATTCTAGAAAGTGGAGGCAGGAGAGTCACTGTGAGTTTGAGACCAGCTTTGGCTACACAGATCCAGGTGAGTCTGAGCCACACAGTGAGACTCTGGATCACTGCATTAGTCCCAGCACTTGGGAGACAGAGGCAGGAAGATCTCCATGAGTTTGACGGCCTCCTGGTCTACATAGTGAATTCCAGGTCAGCCAGGGCTACATAGGGAGACACTGCCTGTAATGTCAGCGTAAAAGAAAACACACAAACAAGAACTAACTAAACAAAACCCAGGTAGCAATAACAACAAAAAGAAGGAGAAAGATTCCAGTGGTTTAGGGTGAAGAAATAGAACATTGGACAGAGGAAGAATTTTAACACACATTTCCTTCAGGGAATATGGCAGCCATAAATTAACCGTCCCTGGCTTAGGTCTCTGCCTGAGTGAACATTTAGGTAATAGGTACAGCAGTCCTTTCCAGGTTGAGCTACTTTTCCACAGCCTGTCCATTTCTGTGACTGTGAAAACCTGTTAGTGACAATACTATGACTAGACTATCATTGGTACTCATTCCTAGGGGAGGATGGGATACAAGGAAACCAAGTCACAAGAGGCTCACAGGGGGCCCCATCCTTCTGGTGTCTTACAGAGTTCTAGGGGACCACCGTTCATGCCCTGCACTTACTACAGATTTCTTCATCTTTGTGTGTGTGTGTGTGTGTGTGTGTGTGTGTGTGTGTGTGTGTGTGTGTGCGTGTGTGTTGAAGGTCTGTGGGCCTCAGGCCTCTGGAGAGTTCCTGAGGAGAAGCTGATATTCCTGGTCTCAGAGGAAACAAAAGCCAACTTTGTTAAATGTGTGATCACAGTATTTCTGGACGTGCACTAGAGAGTAGTTGCTTGGAGACAATTGGTGTCTCCAGAGAGTCGGTAGGTAAGGGGCTCGACACCGAGCCTGACGACCTGAGTTCAGGAAGGAGAGAACCAACTCCCACGAGGGGTCTTCTGACCTCCAGATGATTGCAGTGCCACATGCATGAGCCTCCTTCCCCACGACAAACAAAACGAATACAAAAACAAACAAAACTTGTAAAAAACGTTTCTGGTGCTGGGTGAGTGACCTTGTCTTAGGTAGAGCAATAATCCCTCTGTATGGCAGAGGTGACTCCTGTCTCTGATTCTGCCTTCTAACTTCTACTCATACTCTTGTGAGTGAACACATCAGACAGAGTGACCCTAAACATCTGTGAGTAGAGAAATGGGCCCAGAGCTTAGTGAGAAAACACCACCATGTGTGGGGGATGGGTCACTGGGTTTGTGTAAGTAAAGGGCCTGGGTTCAGACCCCCCGGCACCCCTGCAAAAGTCAGGAGATTCAGTGACAGTGCTGGGAATGGTGGAGGCAGCCTGGTCCCAAGGTCACTGGAAACCAGCCTAACTACAAGGGATAACTCCAGGCTTAGTGGCACACCCTGTCCCGAAACGCAGCAAAATGGAGATTGGGTGCCAAGTCTGTTTCCATCCTTGCATATATATACGCACAAACACACACCCACACCCCCACCCCCACCCCAACCCCCACACACAAACACGTTATTTCCTGGCTCAGGCATGTGGCCCGAGAGCATTGGAGATGCTAAGGTGGGAAGGGTAGAGTTTGAAAATAATTTGTCATCTGCAGGGCACCTCTGCTACTCTCTCCCCTTCTCCGTGCTAGGTGGGGAGGCTTCCTTCTTTATTGCCAGGAAGATTGGTTAACTACCCAGCTCCACAGATGGCTTCTGCACTGTTTGGAGAAGACAACGGCTAGCATTTTCTACCCTCTGCTTTCTATGCACATGTAGTCTGGAAACAGACAGTGCAGAGTGCCAGGCGCCTGTCCAGTCCCTGCTGCAAGAGCTGGGGCAGCTTCTCTCTTGAAGACTGGGGTCCTGTAAACTCGGACCCCTTTAGACTTGCACTTCAATTGCATCACTCGAGATACACAAGAGTCGAGCACTGAGTGTTTGTTTATCTGGTATTTGCTTTGAGCTCAGAACTCCATAAAACATTTAAGAATTTTGTCCGACCACGGAGAAGCCTCCTTCTTTTCTCTTCAAGAGAATGTAAACACACGCCTTCTAAGGTCTTCTCCAACTTTGCATTTGTGTGACACTGTAATAGCTCCCAGATGGTGAAAAAAGTTACCAACTCAAAATGCAATATGTAATAGAGTTTTCTTTTTTAAATAGATGAACATTTTGTAGAAATTGTGAAATAGGGCTCGTCTGCCAATGAGTCAACTTCAAGTATTTTGTTCAACTTTAATATTAAAGAAAGATTAAATATTTGCACTCAGCAGGGATTACTATCTCTATTTCAATTCCTTCCTGAACTGAACATGTTGGACTTGCTACCCCATAAAGACGAAAGGTGTTTCTTTTTAATTTTCTCTAGGAAAATACTTTCTCAAAGTGAAGGTGAGGGCTAGAGGCCCAGGCGGGTCACTGATGAGCTCAGCGGGACTCATCTTTCCCTCTCCAGCTCTTTCTGTGTGGGTGGGGTCACTGTCACCTCTCATTCTTTCTCTGAGGGGTCCTGGTGCAGATACAGTTCCAGGTTCAATCTTTTAATATTCTCTTTGTGTCCAAGGAACTTGCTACCTCAAACCTGGAGATAAGGTGTGTAAACTGACGTGATACTTTGATTCTGTGCGCTTCTGCTGTTGTCCTGGTGTGGTTTTATTGTAACCACCATTCTAGTTTTATTCTGTTGCTGTGATGAAACACTCTGACCTAAAGCAGCTTAGGGAGGAAAGGGTTTCTTAGGCCATTGTCTGTCACCCAGGGAGGGCAGGTCAGGAGCCCAACCAGGAATGAGAGGAAGAGATGGTGAAATAAAGTTGCCTCATTCACAGGCGTGCGCTTTGCCAGATGTTACACACCTGCCCAGGGAATGGCGATGCCCACAGTAGGCTGGGTCCTCTTAGGTCAATTAACAGGTAAAACAGTCCCATATGGACTCGCCCACAGGCAATCTGATAAAGACAATGACTCATTGAGACTTTCTTGTCAGGGCTTCTAGGCTCTGGCAAGCTGACCTTGGTGCTAACGAGGGTGTCCCCAGAGGTCCATGTGTTGCAGAGCTGGTCTCCATTAACATGGTGGCAGGAGGCAGGAGGTGGGGTCTAAATGAGTTCACCAGACCCAAGATAAAAGATAAAGAGTTGTTTTATTGGGGAACAAGTTACACAGATAATAGTAAAGAACCGCCCTGGCCCTCCTGCTCCAGAAGACGTAGTCTCTGCCCTTCGGATGCTCTCCGAGACCCAAGAGAGCTTGCGCCTGCCACTACTCTACCTTAAAGTGATCAGGTCTGCACCTGAAACCACACCCAATCGGTGTGGCCATTTTTACAAGTTCACTGGCAAGGCAAGATGCCACTACAGGAGGTGCTGTGGACTTTTAAGTGGTGAAGCCTCTGGGGAGGTCCTTTGTCACGGGGACCGTGGGCTGGTCATCTGCTCAATGCTGTTTGAAAGGCGACCTGCCTGTCCTGCTATGATAAAAATTATTATGCTTTATTCTCCTTACAGGCCACACCAGTGAAAACACTTAGCAACTTGGAAGCTTCAGTACTATGGGCTGAATAAACTCTTTTTCATTACAAGTTGTCTCCTTTTGGGAATTTGTTATGGTATCAAAAGAACAGGACTGGTATAAACAACAGAGAGAATCACCCAAGCTACCATTTGCTAAGTACATATGATGAGATCAAACTAACCTGAGGGCATTAAACATGCCGACTCAGTTATTATCCAAACACATTTATGTGACAGATGGAGTCTACTCAGTTTATGGAGGAAGATAAGATACAAAGAAACGGAGAGGCTTGGCTTGGGTCAGACAACCTCAGCACATGGCAGAGAGGCGGGGCTCTCTGAGGTCATCAGCTGGATTCCAGGAACTTCACCTGTCCACCAGGATGTCCTGCGACAAAGTCAGGCCTTCAGCAACCTCTTGTGAGCAGGGACTCCCATCCACCCTCTCTGAGTCCCCGATGAGTTCTTCTGAGCAGTTGTGCACACAGTGGACTATGGCAAACTTCATTAGCATCTTGGCCCTCCCAGAGTTGGCTGCTTATTTATTGTCCAAGGTCATTGTTGCAGCCATTTCTTTGGCACAGACTGCCAGGAGACAGATCCTTGTGCAGACGTTAACTGGCCAGGCTTCAGGAATCCACGTGGGAATCAAGACCCAGAATATGCCAGTGGCTGTAGCCGAGGCTGAGCAGATTCCATGAGCTTCTAAAACCAGAATGGTTCTTTCTGCACAGAGGGGAGGATTCAGGGCCATTGTCCCCATCTCAGTCGCCACTGAATGCTGGATGTCCTGGGAGATGGAACCAGCTTCCTTTGACTGAGGTGAGGAACTGAATAGGGCAGCTGTGAGCCGGCAGACAGCTCTTCCAGCAAAAGAGGGAGGAATTCCGGCAGTGGCACTCCATACACCGATGGCCAACCCTGTCATGGTGACATGGGAGCTCCAAAGACTGTCTCAAGAAAGGCTTGGAAAAGCTGCTAATTTTAGAGAGAATGGTTTATAAGCAGGAATGAGTTTGCGACACTTGCCTGCTATGCTCCCAAGATATTGTCTGAGAAGTTAAAGTAGTTTGTCCTTGAGTGGCCGCTGGCACTGGGTGAGTCTGATATTATAAAATTATATTATTTCTTGTGTTGAAAAGAGGGGCTGTGGGCGTTCTTCTAACAACAGAACTCCGCCCTTTCTCCGTCTTCCTCACCCTCCTCTGCCCACTCTTTCCTTCTCAAACCCTCCTGTGTGTGTGTATATATCCATGTGCACATAATGTGTCTGGTTTTGTGAGCATATGTGTCTGGTTTTGTGTCTGTACATGTGTATATGTGTGCATATATGTATGTGTGTACATTTTTTGTGTATATATGATGTGTAAGTATGGTGTGTGTATATGTGTGCATATATGTATGTGTGTACATTTTTCTGTGTATATATGACGTGTAAGTATGGTGTGTGTACATGTATGCATGTATGTGCACATATGTGTGTGTACATGTGTGTATGTATGTATGTATGTATATATGTTTGCACATGTGCGTGGAATCACTGATTTGCTGCATCTATAGCAAATCAGTAGCAGGACTGGTAATTACCAGCAGCCTCCTAGATGACAGATCCTTGTGGACATTCTTGCCAGAGGTCACGAGACCCTACACGGTCGTTCCTGTTTCACAGACGAAGATTTGCTCAGAGCATTGCTCTGAATTGCTGGGACCTACAGCCCACGCACATGGTCTGTAGAACAGAACCGAACTACTGTCCACATTCAAAACCCACACAAATGCCCCCTAATGCTCTTTTGAGAGAGTTTGGAGCATCTCGGGGCAGACGTTAGTCTTGGAAGGAGGGAACTTGAGTCTAGGGATGGGTAAGTCGACTTGGCTTGGCTTAGGTGCCGGCCCACACTCCTCCTGCAGTCTGTGGGCCCGGTGTGTGGTGGCACTAATTGCTCATACATCCACAGAGACACCAGGAGTCTTTGTGTAACTAGAAAGCTTTAATGACCGGGTTTTGTCTTCCTAGGAACACCCTGTAATCTTCGCAGAGGAACGTGGTTAATTTTCCCTTCACGGCTTGTAGGAACTTCAATTACAGTAGAATGGGTAACTTTTCACCTGCTGTAAGATCTGCACCACGCAACATACAGCTGTGCACAGAACCTTATAACCCAAATTCAAGGGACCTCGACTTTAACCTTTCCCATGACCCTTTTCTATCACACCTAAAACTGAGGCTGTTAGACTTACCCTTCCATACCGCTTAGATTTTAAATTTTTTCATTGATGCATAAAACCCAGGGGTACAAAGTAATGGGGGTAGTTTGAAGTATTTTGATACATGTATACATTACTTAATGTTAATTCATAAGATTAAACATTGCTCTTCTCAAATATTAATCTTAATATTAATTAATATTAATTAATTAATCAAATATTAATTTCTGGCAGAAATATTCAAAACTTTCTTCTAGCACTTTGAAATATACAATATATTATCACTTGTCTTTGTTTTGTTTTAGGATAGGATCCCATGATTTCCCGGACTGGCCTCAAACTCACTAGGTAACTGTGGATGAACTTGAACTTATGACCCTCCTATCCCCACCTTCTGAATGCTGGGGTCACAGGTGTCCACCACCATGCCTGGTTTATTCCACACTAGTGATCAAATCCCAGGGCTTCATGTAGCTGGGCAAGCACTCCACCAACTGGGTTATACCCCTGGCCTCCGTTATTGAGATCCACAGCATTGTGCCGTGCGGAAGCACCCCAGAAGGGAGCACCCCAGAAGTGCTTGCTCCCAAGTGCAACTCAACACCCACTGAGCAGCCCCTCCCCCTCCCTCCCTCCTCGCTACCTCCCAGACTCTGGGAATCCACATTCTAGTCTCAGCTTCTGTGAGGCCAGAGTTTTTAGATTCCATGTAAATGAGATCACTTATTTCTCTGTACCTGGGCTGTTTCATTTGAACATGAGCTCCAGATCCAACTGTGTTATTGCAGAGAGAAGGAAATCATTCCTTACATGTCGGGATAGCATTCCAGAAGATAGACGGCATTCTCTTCACCAGTTGGTGGGGTTAGGTTGCAGCCAGCTCATGGTGATTGTGAATGTTGGGATGGTGGCGTGCAGGCAGATGTCTCTGGTTTTTATCTCCTCTGGATGCGTACCAGGGTGTAGAAACCCTGGATCACATGGTAGTTACGCTTTTTAATTGTTGAGGCTCCTCCTCACTGTTTCTATATTGCTACGTTAACTTGCTATGCTAGGTTAACTCCCATCAACCTGTGCAAGGATTTCCTTTCTCTTTCAAGCACCCATTATCTTTAATCTTTCTGATATTTTTTTTTTAAACTAGAGTGAGGTATCTCCTCATGGTTTTGATCTTCCTTTCCCCTAGGCTGGTGATATCAAACGTGTTTGTGATGTGCCTTTTGGTCATTTGTTTGTCTTCTTTTGAGAAATCTCTAAGGATGTTGTCATGTTTTCTGTTTGCCACTGGGGTTGGGAGGGGGGCAGTTCTGGCTAGGAGCCTCTTTTCAGGTGTGTGGTATGTGAGTAGTTTCTCATTCTAAATGCTATCTGTCCATTGCTTCCTAGGCTGTTTGGCAGCCTTGGGGTTTCATGCAGATACGTAATCACTTTGCTTCTGCTTTGTTTTAAGATGGGATCTTAGGCATCCCAGGCTGGCCTCGGCACACAGGACGGCTTGTCTCTTGCTCTGTCTGCTCCTGTGGGATGCTGTGCATGCTGGTCTTTCAGTAGGTTCCATGATAGTCCTTCACAGCTGAAATGTTTGCCTTCAGGTGCCTTCAAGGTAGACAAGGACTTCAGTCTTTGTCCTCAGAGCCAGGCTGGGACACAACAAAATAACACAAGCACAGTGAGTCCTTATCCGGGAGCAAGGTGGATGGAAGTCTTTTCTGTCTGCGTGTACACTCCAGGCATGGAGATCCCGGATCCTAGAGCAGTCTCTGTTCTCAGTCTGCCTGTTCTTGTTTCCCAAGAGCCTCTCCAGGCTGCATCAGGTTGGTTTTGGACATGTCCAGCATTCTACCTATGCTCTCTGCCTTGTTCTTAAACAAACAGTTAGGTCAGGCAGTCAGAATAAAAACAGGCTAAGAGTGTTGGTGCAGGTTGAGGCCTTTACTCCAGGAATCATGTTACTGAAAGATTAGCTTTATGCCGAAAATCTAAATGACTGTAGAAGAAACCTGAGTAAATAATCTAATATTATTAAACTCAGACAGGAACTGAGTCGTGGGAACAGAGGTACCAAGAAGGGTCAGTCAACCGAAGGCTTTGAGGCATGTTAGGATCCGTACTGGTGACAAAGGGGAGAAAGTAGAAAGGGCTTCATTTTATTGCAGTCCTTTTTTTTTTTTTTTTTTTTTTTTTTTTTTTTGTCTTACACCAACGATACACAGATGACTAAATAATGCCCCTGGGTGACAAGTGATTGAACAACCAGTATGGCTTTTGGAGCTGGGGCCCTGGGAAGATGAGTGCATCCCATTTATGACATTATTTAATTAAACAGTATGATAAAAACCTTCTGTGACAAGTTGACAGAAAAGTAGGACAAAGCACTGTGAGGCAGTCACTGGGCAAAACCAGACATGGGTGTCTTTCCACCAGGCTCAGGGAAAACCGATGTCATCAGGAAGAGTGATTTCATGTGCTCTGATGCTGCAAATGCTGGCAGCTAGCACGGCGTGGGAGCGGGGACAAAGGGCTGTGAGTTGTTAATGCACAGCGAAAAGGAAACCCCAGGCCTACTGATGACGGTGTGTGGAGTTCAGCTGATCTTGACACCCGGCCTAAGCATGGGTGGTAGTTTTGAAAGGACAGTCTTCAGAATGTGTGGGGAGGGTGACTGTCCTCCAACAGAATGAAGTCAGCCAGGCCCCACTCACATTCATAAAGTTTTGGTATTTATTTTCTTCTCTGCCCCTGGTTTGTGATTTCCCTACAAGCAGAAGGAGCCCCAACAAACTGTGCTGGCTGAGAATCTCCCTTGCGGACCCTACCTATGCCTTCTCTTTTCCTCATTGGTTATGACATAACACCTTTGGTCTCTGCCAACTTTGATGGCCCACAGCGAGTACTACCAAAGTTAACCGTGCAACTGAAAACAGTAACCACAGATCTCTATGAAGGCCACCATGGGTTGTTATAAAACAAATGGGGACTTAGGTGCACTAAAATTTTTTCTGATACTAGTTGGCTTTTAAAATCCAATCTCATAATGTAATGTTGGCCTCAGAACAGGAAACTGGCAAATGCTTGACGGTGAATGGATGAGGTCATGTGCCTGTTAGGAACTCCGAATCGTTAGTAACAATGAAAGAGTGTAGTGACTGCACGGAGTTGTCACTGCCCGGGGCTCCTTTTGGTGCTGCCACCCTTCTTCACACACATTTCTTCCTGGTGCTCAGGACTCAGCTAAAGACACAGAGAAGGGCAGGAGAACCCTCTGGGAAGCCCACCCACCTGACCATTGGATGTTGCTTCTCTTACTGCTGTCCCCGGATACCTAATGAGAAGCACCGTAAGGAACATGGGACTATTCTGGCTCACAGTTTGTGACGACACTGCCCATCACAGCAGAGAAGGCATTGTGGCAGGAGCTGGAGGCTGGTGGTCACACTGCATCAGCAGTCATGAAGCAGAGAGCAAATAGGAGGAGAGGCTAGACCATACAGCCTCAATAGGAGGAGAGGCTAGACCATACAGCCTCAATAGGAGGAGAGGCTAGACCATACAGCCTCAATAGGAGGAGAGGCTAGACCATACAGCCTCAATAGGAGGAGAGGCTAGACCATACAGCCTCAATAGGAGGAGAGGCTAGACCATACAGCCTCAATAGGAGGAGAGGCTAGACCATACAGCCTCAATAGGAGGAGAGGCTAGACCATACAGCCTCAATAGGAGGAGAGGCTAGACCATACAACCTTAAGGCCCACCCCTAGTGGTCCATTTCCTCCAGTAATGTTACCCTCCTAAAGCTCCCAGGACTTCTGGAAACGATTCTCCAGGCTGGGGACCAAGTCTGTGGGGTACAGTTCACGCTCAAGCCCGACTGTGTATCTCTTCGTTGATCTCCTTTTGGATGGGAGCCTGGTAAATGTTTCCTTCATTGATGTGAGTTGCCAATGGAAGACTGCTGTTTGCAATGAGAGAGGGAGGATTAGGAAACTTCCAATCTCCGCTGCAAGTGAGTCCAGCTGCCTTCTCCTTTATGTACAAGATCACATGTCCCAGTATAACGCATCTGTGGAAGGAAAGAAAACCCATGATCAGGAATCCATAGACGGAAATGTGAAAAGTTGTGTCAGTCATCGTTGACAAGTCTGGAGATCGAGAGCTGCCAAGGAAAGAATAAAAGAATATTCTAGAAGGAAGATGAAACTGGAGGGATTGGAGCAGGAAAGGCAGAGTGGGAAAGAGTAGCAGCTGTGTGTTCTGAGGATGGGGAAAGGGTGTGAGATCCCAGGGGCTTAGCTGTCTCAGACAGGACAAGGCTGAGCATTGGCTTTCAGAGTGCCCCAGGGTGGCGGTGGCTAGGGTGAGAAGATGGCTAAGCTTCCACAGTGGTCGTGTGCTTTACATGGTTTCCAGCAGTGCCCAGCACAGATGGGTTCTCATCTTGTTGAAAAACAATGTAACTGCATTTGGAGAAACAGAGGGGGAGAGTGACTCACGCTCCCACCTCCCACATGATGCTTGCCCTGGGTTTTAGCTGCAGTATTGAAGGTGCAACTGTGGCTCACATAGGACTATCTGCACTTTCAACGGTATAATGTAAGCATTTTCATGTTATGATACACATTCGTAATTAGTACAAATCTTCAGTAAGTGTTTCTAGTAGCAATTTTGAAGTGTTTTGTACAGATATCAAGGTCCTCATTTTTGTGAAGCCAGAGAAAAATGTGAAACACCATCAAATCCACAGGGACCATGGATCTCATTGTTTTTACTGGTAGAGGCCATGGGCTTCTATTATATTGCTGGTACAAGTCTCTCTGCTGTGGAATAATCATCCTGTGCACTGCTACACTGTAAAGATTTGTCACTGGAAGTGGTTCAATAAAACGCTGATTAGTCAGTAGCCAGGCAGGGATTATATGCAGGGCAACCAAACTAAGGGTGATGGAAGGAGAAGGGCGGAGTCTGGAGTCTCCAGCCAGATGCAGAGGGAGCAGGAGATGAACATGCCATGCTAGTAAACGTGCAGCCACGTGACAGAGGGTACATAGGAATATGGGCTAACCGAAAATGTAAGCGCTAGCTAGTAATGAGCCTGAGCTACTGGCCGAGCATTTATAATTCATATTCAGCCTCTGAGACAAGTGGTGGGGACAGGAAATGTCAGATTGCATTCTCTCTCTCTCTCTCTCTCTCTCTCTCTCTCTCTCTCTCTCTCCTCCTTCTCCCTTCCTCTCTGCCTTCCTCCCTCTCTTCTTTATCCATCTCTCCCTTTCTCTTTCTCTTTCTTCTCTTAGACAGGGACCTCACCAGGTAGCTCAGGCTGCCCTCCCTGCCTCGCTTCTTGAATGCTGGGATTACAGGTCTGTCCCACAATGTCGATCTCGTCACTCGGTTCTTTCTTTCAACTGCATTCCTCAACCATTTGAAATTGGGGTTGTTTTAATGATGGTTGGAGCACAAATCACAGTCTGCAGAACAAAAATAAACAGCAGATCAGTGTCCTGTTCCTGCCCTAACAACAACGAGTGAAGATGCAGCTCAGTAAAGCATTGGCCTGGATGCCCAAAGCCACAGGTTTGATCCCCAAGACTGAACATAGAATGGAAAAGCTACTCTGTGCTCTGCGATACAGACAAGCAAGAAAGTGCTGACACCATCTCAGAAGTTCTCATTTCTATAACATGGCCCAGCTGACATTGCTGGCCTTTCCATAGGTTAGAAATGATTTGTTTAAAGTTTGCCAGAAGGTAAATTTACTGGAGTAATCATTCATTTGACTATAGTTGTGAATGTTTGCAGATTTTTCTGGAAAGAATAAACCCAAAGGTACACAAAACAAAAACAAAAACAAACCTTGGGTTGGTGAAATGGTCAGCACTTGGCAGAGAAAAGTGCTTGCCACCAAGCATGGCACAATTCGAATTTGATGCCTAGGTCCCATATGGTAGTCCTGAGTTTGGTTCCCAGGGACATCTGGCAGCCAGAACCACCTGGGACCTCAGCTCCAGGTGATCTAATGCCCTCTTCTGGCCTCCTTGGGCATCTGCATTAACATGCACAACATTCCCCAAAACACACACACACACACACACACACACACACACACACACACACAGAGACACACATTCACAGACACACACACACAGGGACACACACACAGACACACACACAGACACACACACACAGACACACATGCATTCGAGTAATTTAAAATAAAATAAACTTAAAAAAATAACTAAGACGAATGTGGTAGTTCACACCTAGAATCTCAGCACTTGGGAGGGGAGCTGAGGAGAGAAGACTCATGAGTTCCAGGCCACACTGGGTTACATGACAAGACCTCACACAATTTCAAAGAGTCTCTCTCTTCCTCTCTCTCTCTCTCTCACTCTCCCTCCCTCCCTCCCTCCCTCCCTCCCTCCCTCCCCTCCCCCTCCCCTCCCTCCCTTCCCCCTCCCTCCCTCCCTCCCTCTCTCTCTCTCTCTTTCTCTCTCTTTCTCTCTCCCTCTTTCTCTCTGTGTGTGTGTGTGTGTTCCAACGAGTGCAAAGATAGACAATTCATGGCTGTGTGGGAGGTGGGAGCGTGAGTCACTCTCCCCCTCTGTTTCTCCAAATGCAGTTACATTGTTTTTCAACAAGATGAGAACCCATCTGCGCTAGGCACTGCTGGGAACTATGCAAAGCACACGGACCACTGTGGAAGCTTAGCCATCTTTTCACTCTAGCCACCTCCACCCTGGTGCACTCTGAAAGCTTTGTCCTGTCTGGGACAGCTAAGCCCCTGGGATCTCACACCCTTTCCCCATCCTCAGACCGCACAGCTGCTTCTCTTTCCCACTCTGCCTTTCCTGCCTCTGCCCCGTACTTAAGTTTTCAACACCAAGCCTGGTCCGGTGTTCCAGTTCCTAGGTCTCAGAATCTCAGAGACAAGCTCATCGTATCTCAACCGGAGGCCCTCTAAGATGGATGTGATGGCACTCACCCCCAAACCTGACGGTCTGAGTTTTATTCCCAGAACCCACATCATGGAAGCAGAGCATTGACCCCTAAAGTTGTCCTCTGGTCTTCACGTGCAGGTTGTGGCATACATGTGCCTCCCACCCCAAAATCTTCAAATCTAAGAGACATAAGGGAACAGTGATATGGCTTGCCTGCCACCAAGCCTGACAACCTGGGTCCAATTCCTGGGACCCACGTGGTAGAAGAGAACTGAGTCTTATACGTTGTCCTCTAGTGTCCACGTGCACCGTGTGGGCACACGGAGACACACACACACACACACACACACACACACACACACACACACACACACACGAGAAAGACACACACACAGACACACAAGAGAGAGAGAGAGAGAGAGAGAGAGAGAGAGAGAGAGAGAGAGAGGAAGGGGGAGAGAATACATGTAAAGAGTTCAAGAGCTTTCTTCCTATAGGATCTACATTTTAATTAATCCCAACAGCCTCTGTATGGTGTCCCCTTTTGTCTGGAGGACAGTCTCACTAGAATGCACACCCCCAGAACCTGTCCATCGCTTGCCTGATGACAGTCTGCTCTGGTCCCGTTCACTGTCCCCTCCACTGCCTCTAGGTTTCTCTCGGAGTTTCCCCTATTGCAGTGTCTATCCCTGCTGTCCCAGTTTCTCTACTGTAGGTCACCTCTCTTCCCAAGTTGTCCAGGCTGGCTTTGAACTTGTGATCCATCTACTTCAGCTTCCCAAGTAGTTGAGACAGAAAGGCCATACCGCCAGGCCCAGCACAACAAACACAAAGTTGTGCTTTGTAAGTTAGGTGAAAAGAAACAGGCTTGAAGGAAGCAACTCCAGAGCCAAGGGGACTGACTGTATGTGAATCCAAGGTGCTAATGTGTGAGGTGTGACCAACAGCAGAGTAGGGGTGAGGGGTGTAGCTGAACTGCACAGCGGTTGCTGACTTGTGCCCGTGGTTCAAATCCTGCCATGGGGTAAGCAGAGCTCTTTGGGCTCTGAATGCAGCCGGCTTCTCCAGGGCCGTCTCTGTCAGCCCTGGGTTCCTGTGTTCAGCCACACTGGACACACTCGCCGTCTATCATGAGCGGCCTGCTGTCCACAGCTGTTCCATCTCTGTTGATTATCTGTTGGTCAAGGTCACCAGCTTCCCGGACCTAAGCCATACCAGGAGGCTTCTCCTTTCCCATGGTTCTCTGTTGTCGGCTATTTCTGCTCCTGGCAATTTTAATGCCTCCCACTGTGGACACTGGTTCCCCGTGGTGCCCATTTTTGCTCTTTTCCTTCAGACCTTGCCACTGAATTTCGAGCTCCTCTTAGACTTCCCACTCACCTTTTCAACTCAGGCTCATGGGATTCCCACCGGTTCCAGAGACGACTCACACCTTACCACTCCACAAACGCTTCTCAGGACTTGATTGTGCAGGTTCGATTTGTTTGCGAATGTCACCACCCGGAACTCCCCTTTTCATTGTGAAGCTCTGGGCACATGGCCCTCCCCCCATCTCTTGTGGTTTGGTGAATTCCAAAGTCTGCCCTCCCCCAAAGCTGGGCTCTTTGGGGCCACCACTCTTCATAATCTTCACACTTAATACAGAACAATGTCACTCATCAGGCTGCATAGTGTGGTTTATCCCCACATCTCTGTCAACTACCACTTACAATGTCTTTGTCTTTAGCCACCTCCTGCCCTCACCTGCTCTGAACTTCAGATTTCTGTCTGGTACACGCATGTGTTTACATGCCCCAAGTTTCCCTCAACACAAGTGAAAGCCTGAATTAACCGCCCCTTCGCCTTTGGCTTTTCCTCTCTGCATTCTGCCCCTCCCTCCCCTTACCACAGGCTCCTCTGAATTCCTTAATATTTTTTATTTTGGTTGTGTGTGTGTGTGTGTGTGTGTGTGTGTGTGTGTGTGTGTGTGATACATGTGTGAGTGTGGTGTATGCATGCCATGGCACGACAGTGCAGGTCAGAGAACAAGTTTTAGGAGTCCACTCTTTCTTTCCATCATGCATTCTTGGATTCCAGGGGCCCAACTCAGGTTATCGGGCTTGTGTGGACTCACTCATTCACTCACTGAGCCATCTCGCTGGCCCTGGCTTTCTTATATGAAACCCTACAAGTTTGAGTTTTCTCCACTGCAAAGTGAGGATTAAAAATAGAGCCTAGTTGATGGTGCGGACAGAAGATTCAATGAGACATACTCAGCTGGCGCATTTATCTTGCAGCATTTTCTAACACGATTGTTGTTCTCTGTTCTGCAGCCCAGCCTTTCACCTCTCACTGGAGCTAAGTCCGCCTGACTCAGTGCAGCGACCCAACACAGCTGTTGGGTTGAGGAAAGTCAAATGACATTGTGAACTACGGAATAGTTATGCATGGTTGTGAACTTGGGGGGGAGGGGCTTTTTCCTGGAAGGAAAGGAAATGGGGGGGCGGGGAGGACAGTGGGGAGCACGTAAGAGCAAAGCCATTAATGGTGTGTGTGTGTGTGTGTGTGTGTGTGTGTGTGTGTGTGCGCGTGCGTGCGCGCGCGAGTGAACCGGTCACAGTAAAGCCCGTCTTTTTGTACGCTAACCAAAAATTAATAATAGTAATAGAAGAACACCAGACCGTAAATGTGTGCTTCGGGGGAGAAGGACAGGAGAAAAGAAAAAGAAAATAACCAGAATATATGTAAAACATAGGGCGGAGGTTGAAACTGATGCACAAAATCTATAGAAAGTAATAAAAACGAGCACAGAAAGGCAGGGTTATAATTTCTATAATTATAGCTCTAAGACAGAAGGACATAACCCACATGCGCTTGCTGGGGAAACTCGCATTCAATACTAGGACACACGGCGATGACGGCCACAGCCTTGCTGCAGCTGCAGAGTTTGTAACTTAAAAGGAAGACTTTGATATCACGTAAGTCTTTGGAAGGGGAAGGAAGATTAATAATAATAATAATAATAATAATAATAATAATAATTTTATTAAAAAGCAAAGGGGAAGGGCTGAGGGGCAGCGAGGCGGCTCTGTGTGCCTGCGAGCCTGGTGACTTGGCCTTCAGGCCCTGGAACCTTCCCCATCGAGCTTTCCCTGATCCCCACGTGCACGCATGCGCACAGAAGCCTTAGACGGGGTCCAGTTTTCCTGGAGAGGTCAGTCTAAAGTGTTTGGGGAAGTGGACGTGAAACAACACGTGTGAGATTCCCGGGGAACGACCTGGCTGGCTCTAAGGAGCAAGCGGCCGTCCCGGCACCTGGAATTCCCTGCAGAAGTTGGACCCTGAGCATTGTCCCGGGGCTCTAAAGTGTCTACCCACTCCTGTGCGCTCTCCTTCACTGTGTCTCGTGGATTCAAACACAGAGACTGTGACAGACAGACACCCTTAGCCTCGGAACCAGATTCTTTTCAGCCCAGTAAACCCGGCCTGGGACTACAGCCCCCGTGCAGGTGCTAATTCTGTGCTTTTATGAAAGTCTTTATTATGCTGGAACTTCACCTTCTGATAATTGGTTCTGGAGAAAGACCCCTCTGTATGACTAGAAGTAGGGAACTTCAGTAAGTCAACTTGCAGCAGTGATACAGCAGATCACAAACCAATCCCCGGCACAGAGGCCTTGGGCAGTCTTTAGAAATTATATTTACTCAGTGTGTGTGCCCAGGTGCCCGGGTGCAGGCCAGAAGGACAGCTTTCAGGGACTGGTCAGGTTTGGCGGTAAAGTGGCTATTGAGCCATCTCGCTGGCCCATGCTTGCCTGTTTTATTTGTTTCAAACCGCAAGATCTACTGTAGTTCTCGTTATGAATTTCAGCAGAATCAGTTACATTTAAGATTAATGTATATCATGAAAATAAGCAATGCAGCTCTGTAAATTAAAAAGGGAAAATTCCCACTCTTCCCCTCCATCCACAATGCCTGTGCTCAGGGACAATCACCATGTGATACATGTTAGGTGTGTGTGTGTGGCGTTCATGACAAAGCTGTGGGTATAAGTCCTAAGTGAACAAGGACAAAAGACAGAGCAGCAAACTGTGTTTCTCACTATCCTCGGGTTAGATGAATCTCTGGTATCTATGACAACAAGAAGCCCAGGCCTCTTTGAAATTTAAAAATTAGAAGTTTAGGTCTGAGTATTATGGCACACACCAGAACTTGGGAGACAGAGGAAGGCAAATCTCTTTGAGTCCAAGGCTAACCTCCTCTACATAGTGAGTTCCAGGACAGCCGGGACTATATAGAGAGACCATGCTTCAAAAAATTTTAGAAGTTTAGATTTAGTTTCAATTTACAACAAAACCTGTGGTATTTATGGATAGCCACAATTATTTTCTTTTAAGAAGCAAAGGACTGCCGGGCGTTTGGTGGCCACGCCTTTAATCCTAGCACTGGGGAGGCAGAGGCAGATGGATCTCTGTGAGTTCGAGGCCAGCCTGGTCTACAGAATGAGTTCCAGGATAGGCTCCAAAGCAATACAGAGAAACCTCAAAAAGAAGAAGAAGAAAAAGAAGAAGAAGAAGAAGAAGAAGAAGAAGAAGAAGAAGAAGAAGAAGAAGAAGAAGCAAAGGACTACCCTTGCTTGTCCCGTCACTGAGGACGGATAAAAACAACACTGTTACATCAATAACGTCAGCTATAAACAGGATATTTTCTAGTTTCTTTTCCGTCTGATTGAATGCCCTAAATCCTTGCTCCTGCCATTCAGGTCCCCGGTAGACTGAGCAGGATCCAGTGCAGGGAAGAGCTTGGAAGGAGAGAATATTGTGATTTTTTGTGGGCACCAGGGAACATGCTTGGTGTCAGCAAACAGCCCAGGAATGCACCTGCTGGGTGATGAAGACTTTGTGTCAACGCAATGGGGCTTGGATTCTCCCAGGAGACCCAGATGTGTCTGGGAGTGGGTTCCCAGAAAGGGTTAACCTAGGAGGGAAGAGCCGTCCTGCACAAGGGCAGCATGCGCTGGGGTCCTGAGGAGAGCTGAGCTCTGCATCAGCCAGATATCAGTTGGCATAATTCGAGCATCTGCCTCACACTCCAGCTGCCACGCCTTCCTTGTCATAATGAACTGGTTCTGTCACTACGAGCCCAAATAAACCCTCCCCTCCTTAAGTTGCTTTTTGTCAGGCCTGTTGTCAGAGTAACAAGAAAAGTGATGGATACATGCTGTGTGAATTTAAAGGTAAAATAAACTTGCAAAGCAAAACTTTGGAAAACATTCACAATCTGAACACAAGGAACTCAATACGGCAGGACCTTTGCGAAGAGGAAAAGAACTTCAAGTCAGAAAACTACCAATGAAAAACAGTTTTTTGGCTGGGCAGTAGTGGCCCATGCTTTCAGTCCTAGTACTTGGGAGGCAGAGGCAGAGGCAGGTGGATCTCTGTGAGTTTGAGGCCAGCCTGATCTACCACGCAAATTCTAGGACAGCCAAGACTGTTAAACAGAGAAACCCTGTCTTAATAACCAAAGGGGGAGGGGAGAAAAAAGAAATGGGTTTTTTGTTTTGTTTTTATTTATTTTTCCATTTTTTTTTTGTTTTGCTTTGGGGGAAGACGCTGCAAGGGTGAGGGTCAGATACTGGGAGGTGAGCAGAATTGGGGTACACAATGTGAAATTGCCAAAGGATCAATAAAGAAATTACGTTTAAAAGAAAGAAAAGAAAACAGAAAATGGCCCCTGTTAGTATCCAGGCACACTGGGCCACATCCCTTGGGGACCTGGCAGAGTGGTCACCCCTGTGCACATGCCCTGGCTTGCTGTGTGGTTCCTTTAAAAGACAGAACTCTGTCTCCTCCTTCCTCTTCTTCTTCCTCTTTCTCCCCTCATGCATCTCTCTCCCTCCCCTCTCCCCGTCCTCCCCACCCTCTTCCCACCAGGCTGCTCTATGCTCCCCCCTTTCCCTCTCTCATCTTTCCCTTCCCTTCCCCCAACAAAACTTCCCAGTATGCTCTGTCTGTGTGGCCTGTTTGTTTGTCACCCACCATGGTTCCCCTCGCACAGAATCCTATCAGCCCCGAGATAGAAAGGGCCTCATACAGCTGGGAAGTCAGCCTCTAGACCCAGATATCTTAAAATGACCATCCTTCCAAGAGCAAAGCGGTAGCTGGAGAGAAGGTGGTGACTGAGAAATGAAGGCTGGTGTGAACTAGTGCACATTCACAGAAGGAAGTGAATGCACCCCTCAGAAGGGGCTCTACTGGGGAGCTACAGACTCCTGGACACGAGGCCAGGGGCTGGGGGAGGGAGGATTAAGAGTCAGTGCAATGCAGCAATGCAGTGTAGACAGACAGTGTAGACAGAGCCGTGGGGTCTCCTAGGACGACAGCGCAACCACAGAAGTTTCAATTGCTAACAAGCTTTTCTAAGAGGAGGCTACCTGAATTTTAATCCCTACAATTATAACAAGCTCACTTGCCCCAGGCTTCCACATGGCGGCTGTTTGGACCCAGTAGCTGGTACACCTTGGTTTTGGTTCATAACTAACACAGTTGACCAGGCCCAGCTCAACAGCAGCACACAAGGAAATCACAGTCTGCGTAGAACACTCCCCTGTAACCATCAGCACAGCCGGTGCCTGGGACAACCCACAACAAACCAGGCTGCAGCTGTCCCCTACCCAAGCGTGACATCGATGTTCTGTGGAAACTTCTGGCACCTGCGAGGCTGACGACTAAAAGTAAGTGGTTCTAATAAATGTTGCAGGATTAACACCAAAATCTCTTGCAGATTAATTTAATCCCCCTGGTATTTGGGGAGAAATTAGAGCCTGCAAATGGCATGTGAGAGTCCTCTCTTGTTGCAGTTTTCTGTCGCAGATAGCTCGGAAGCTTGCTTTGCCGACTTACTGGAAGTTACTGGCCATCATGTGCCAAGTCCCCCACTGAGAGCTGCTTCTCAGAATTTTGATGCTCAACACATCGATAGGTTTTTATGATTCTGAACTCTCCCAAAGTACTAATCTTAGGAAATAGACAGCTATGAGGTCTATGTGCTTGTCACTAATGATTCCCTTAAAATACACCACGCTGCTTCTTCTTCTTCTTCTTCTTCTTCTTCTTCTTCTTCTTCTTCTTCTTCTTCTTCTTCTTCTTCTTCTTCTTCTTCTTCTTTTCTTCTTCTTCTTCTTCTTCTTCTTCTTCTTCTTCTTCTTCTTCTTCTTCTTCTTTCTTCTTTTTTATTTTTTTTGCCATAACCATACTGAGAGTTTTCCCTACTATATTAAAAAATTAATTAGATCTAAGATTTTTTATACAAAATAAAAATAGAAGTCAGACAAAAATCCCAGCCTGGAGTAGAGAGGTGGGTACCAAGTCTCTGCTTACAATGGAGTTGCTGGGAGAGGGAGTTTTCTTCAGGGATTTGACTCCTGGCATGTCAATCACAGGGGATGACCTCACACCCAACAATATTTAGGCAATACTAATTGCACTCAGAGGGCTCAACAGTAACAAAAAAGAAACCAAGTGGGGTGGGTAGGGAGAGGGGGTTAATCTAGGGAGAGTTGGGGTATGTGTGTGGTTTTGAATTCTCAAAGAATTAATAAAAATATTATCAAGAATAAATGAACAGAACAGGCATTAGGATTTCTAGTCTTTCTGAAGAGGAAATATAATAAATATTTTCTGTTTTTATAGTCAAATGTTTCTATTTGATATTTCAAAAATTTGTAACCATTCTCACTCATAGGAAGATCTAGTGTTTAATTTATTCCCACTTGGATGGATTATGTACCTTGAGGTCACCCTTTCCCCTAGAAGTAAGGAAAAACTTGAGAAAAAGATAAACTAGCTTTTATGAACTTGCCCTGAAGCAATATACATTTGTGTTTCCAGCACAGCTCTCTTTGAGCTAAGGAGGGGAACTGAGTGGTTTTGGTTTTGCGATGTAGCCTGAGGTAAGGACAGGATGTAACCCTTCCGCCACCAACATTAACACTTTTGATGACAGCCAGCCCAGGATTAGCTAAACTTCCTAATTAAAGTTCATGCAGAGTGTTAGCAGGACACCTTACTGGAAAACTACAGGGTGGGGTTTTTCACCGGGATTTACATGAATACATCTTCTGGGTGCATGGTGTGGGGCTACTGAACCCTTTTCAGGACATGACACACCCCTGGCTTGCGATGAACAGCATGGCATTTGCTCCCCCAGTGTGTCTGTGGGTTGTGCTTGTGGGCTCCTTTGAGCTTGAGATGGTTTCAGTCTCAGACTCCTCAGAGCCTTGCTTCTTCTGAAGAGGCATCTGCTTGGCCTTGGGTTGTTTTGTTTGCATAAACGAGACTATGAGTTGAACTTTTAAGAAACTAGGATGACAAACTTTCTATCCCCCCTTTCCTTTCCTTTCCTTTCCTTTCCTTTCCTTTCCTTTCCTTTCCTTTCCTTTCCTTTCCTTTCCTTTCCTTCCCTTCCCTTCCCTTCCCTTCCCTTCCCTTCCCTTCCCTTCCCTTCCCTTCCCCTTCCTTCCTTCCTTCCTTCCTTCCTTCCTTCCTTCTTTCCTTCCTCTCTTCTTTCCTTCCTTCCTTCCCCTCTTTCTCGCATCCTTCTTTTTTGTGTTTAATATAGGTCTCATTCTGTAACCCATGCTGGCTCTGAGCTCTCAGAAATCCTCCTGCCTCAGCTTTGCAAGTGATAGGATTACAGGCCAATGTCACCACACCAGGTCTTTTCTTGGCTTTCTTCTGCATTTCCCCAACAGTGGATTGAGGGTTGTAACAGTTGTCTAGCTCTGTGTTCTTTCCAAGCATGACCTTCATCTCATATAAGACAATCCCTAAGAATCTGATGACATCATTCCCCAAACCTACTACCAAACAACTAGAAAAGATTCTCCACACACAGAGTTGATGGCCTTTTCCCTGATTGAGGCTGCCTTCAGACGTCAGAGCCCTCTGGTCAGGGCAGGCCTGTTTGCATGGTCTGTATGCTCTGGCATGACTCAGCGTATTTCTGGAGGCATGCTTAAAGTTTGAAAAGGAGACTCCAACCCAAGGAAGATGGTTGGGGAAGAAAGAAAAAGATGTGTGATCAGGGACATTGGGAGACAACTCGGGTTTGAGTACAGTAGGGGCGTGGTAGGCAGGGAGCCAGGGACAGCCACGGGCTGGGTGAGGTGCTGAAGAATTGGGCCATCTTTCTCCCCAGTTACTAATAAGGCATCATTTGATGATTCTAATATGGCTTGGGGAATATAACCAGGTCTGGAAAAGTATCAAACCTCTCTGGAACATTGATTAAATACTCGGTCGAGAAGGTTCCCAAGATTTTCTGACTGTTCTCTAAGTCTCCTATTTCAAAAGCAAAGGAATGGTTTAGGAAGGAAACAAGAAAGCAATGTTATCAGCTTAAGAACATAAGTGAAGATTCATGTTTTTCATTCTTCCCAAGTGACAAAATCAAACCCATTAGAGCTCAGCAACTCAGTGTCATTCCAGTTCCAACTGTTAAACATTTCCTGAGCAATGAATCAGGTGCTTGGGGTCAAGATGAAGATGACATTGTCTCTTTACTCAAGGCACTCAGTTTGTGACAGGAGAGATGCCCTCAAAATGCTGGCAAAAACAGCCATCAAGTTGTTCCCAGGGGATCTGTGAACCTGGAGGCAGGGTACTGGAGTTGGCTGTGCATGGCTGCTCTCAGCAGATAATGCCTGAGGTATGCTTTAAGTGGGAAAGCAGAGTTATGGGCCTAGGAAGAAGTGCGGTGTGGAGTTTGAAAGAAATCATCTACCAAGGTGTCTGACCACTTGGTTTCTTGGTGCTGTTGGGAGAGGTTTGGGCAGTACAGCCTTGCTAGAGGAAGTACGTCACTGGGGGTGGGCTTGCAGGTTATGGAGCCTCGCCTCATTTTCAGTTCACTCTCTTGCTCTCTGCTTGCTATTGAAGATGGGAGCACTCAGGTTCCCATTCACACAGTAGGCTTATAACAGAGTTCATCCAAGTGTGTGCTGTACACACAGTAGGCTTATAACAGAGTTCACCCAAGTGTGTGCTGTACACACAGCAGGCTTATAACAGAGTTCACCCAAGTGTGTGCTGTACACACAGTAGGCTTATAACAGAGTTCACCCAAGTGTGTGCTGTACACACAGTAGGCTTATAACAGTGTTCAGGCATCATGAGGTTAGATATACAAAATATCAACAATATTTTGTATGATTACTTTTTTATGTGTTTATTTTAAACTTTATTTTATGTGTTTATTTAAACTTTATTTTATATGTTTGGCTGTCTTGCCTTCATATATGGCTGTGCACCTTGTGTGTCCAGTGCCTGTGGAGGCTGGAAGAGGGTGTCAGATCCCAGAGAACTGGAGTTACTGACAGTTATGAGTGGCCATGTGGGGTGCTGGGAATTGAACCGGGGTCCTCTGCAAGAGCAGTCAGTGCTCGTAAGTGTGGAGCTATCTCTACAGCTCCCTCCACAGCCTTCTATGAGGGATTCATCCAAGCCCACCTAAGCCTCGCTTTAAGGAAGATGTTATCTTTATCACTCCGGAAGGCAAACAGATCTGCTCTTTGTCCTGAAGGGAGATGTGAAGTCTCTAAGGATGTCTGCCACAGACAGAGAGTTGGGAACAAAAACTACCAACTGCAGTGTCAGTGTCTGAGCCCACAAGATGAGCAGAGCAGTAGAGATGTGTGCAAAGCATCTTCAGCAGCCTCACAAACATGGGTGCTGCAAGTGTGTTGCTCTAGGCATCGAGGGACGGAGGTAAGAGTGGAGGTGTCCAGGGCTCAGATTTAAGATGTCCTAAGGTAAATGGAAGATATCTAGGAGACAAAATTGGTTAGACCTTTTCGTTCACGGGGGTTGTTAATCTAAAACAGAGGAATGTGTGCTCAATGTTGACAGTTGTGAACAGCAATGACAAATGACTGGGTATTTCTGTGTTTCAATAAAACTTAATGTATGGGGCAGTGGAGAGGGCTCAGTGTTTAAGAGCACTTTGTCCTGCCAGAGGACTGGAGTTCGATTCTCAGCGCCCACAGAGAGGCTCACAACTGTCTGAAACCCCAAATCCAGGAAATCTGAACCCTCTTCCGTCCCTTGCACATGGTGTGCAGAGTGCAAGGGACGGAACACTCACACACATAAAGTGAAAACCAATATTTGAAAAATAAACTAAGATCTGCACATGGACACAGATCACACCCTGTACTTTCCTGATACAAAGCCGAGACTAAGCCCGTGTTTTCTTTTTGTCTGGTGAGGTGGAAGGGGGGGTAGTGACCACCAGGAAAGGTACACTTGGTGGTTGCTGTGGCGGTGGCTGTAGTGTTTTTTTTTTTTTTTTCACTGTGATGTGAGAAAATGAGGAGGTGAATTTTTGAAAGTTTTGAGTGTGGTGAAGTCTAGATGCTTATCAGACAATAAATGTGGAGCTCAAGGCAAGGCTGCTGTTCCACTGACTAAGAGTTCTAAGCACATGCATGGATGCTAAAACCAGAGGCGTGAATTTAATTGCTGAATGACAGCAGGGGACATCAGGAGTGAAATGGACGAACTCCAGCTGGGCACCACCGTTGTAAGGGGCAGGCTTCACTCAGGAGGAAATCCCAAAAGCTACAGCCATGGGGTGGTGGTGTGCGTCCGTGTGACTGTGCCTATGTGAGTGGGCGTGTGCACGTGTGTGTGTGCACACATGTAGTATTAAAACAACTTTCGCCAGACCTTCAAGCCATTCATTCTCCATAAGAACAACAAAAGATTTCTCTAGCAAATTTCAGAGACAGGCTCCCTTTTTTCCTTCTCAGTTTGTGGTTTGTGAGAGTCAAGTACGGGGACAAACCTTGGTGAGTCACCCTATACACCCAGAGTGTTTCTCTTAGGATCAATGTTTTTATTCAGCCAGGAAAAGGCACAGTTAGATATGCTCCATTTCTCTTTCCTGAGTGCATATGTAGCTGTAGGCAACAGCCATCCGTTTATTTGGCCAGTCACTCAGCAAATGCGTTGGCAGCATCTGTGTTTGGGAGGCGTGTGGATGATATACCAACTGGGCAAGCGTCAGAGTCAAAATGAGACAACGGCAGCACCAAGCAGGAGCTAGTCGGGAAAACAACAGTGATGTTATTGGTGTTTTTCTCTGTAACTCTCTGTAATTCGTTATGTTTAGAAGCTTCTAGAAGAAGCATGCTTCCAAGTTTGGGTGAACCGTGGGCACTGAAAGGGGATGGTATGGTAAAGAAGCAGCATCATTGCAAAAGCTCTGCAAGAGGACCCTGGAGTGGAAGGTAGTGATTGTCAGCGCTATGCTGTCCCGTCTGAGCTGTCCAAACACTGAGTCATTGGAACACCTCTCCATAGCAGACCTTGGGGTCTGAAAAATGGCTCATTGGTTAAGAGCTCTTGCTTTTCTTGCAGAGCTCTCAAGCTGGGTTTCCAGCACCCATGTCAGGAGGCTCACAACCAATCTGATGCCCTCTTCTGGTCTCTACAGGCAATGGCTGTCATGTGCCCCCCACATACAGACACACATAGACACACAGACACACAGACACACACACACAGACACACAGACACACACACACAGACACACACACACACACACAAGTATTTAGAAAAATCGTCATATACAAGAGGAGCAGGTGCCTCTTTATAAGAAGATATGTAAGATGCACACAAGCCTGTGTGAGGATAAGGCTGCTGCACACAGAGGAGTCCGCCTTTAGTTCAGACAGCTGCTTTGAAGTCCTTATTGAAGGGCACACGAGCCAGTTAAAGATGGCGCCAAGGGGAAGTCAGGATGTTTACAAAAAAGGGTGATTGGTTGTCAAGATGGAACCAGATGAAGTCACTGCATAAATGACTGTTCACTAGGTAAAATATAGGGAACCTAGGCACATGATAGGCTGACCTTTAAAACCATTGGCTGGCTGTCCGTCCACGTCATATCCTCCTCCCCCACTCCCCCACCCCTGGTCTGTGGGTTTTTGCTTTAAAAGATGCTTGCTGTGGGGCAATAAATGAGTTCCTGCTTGACTAGACTCCCTGCTGCATCTGATTATCTCCGGGATCCTGGGAGGCTGGGGAATGGGAGACTGGTACACTTACCCTTCCTCGGACCCAGCTCAGCCTTCCATGGTTGGGCTGACTCTGCACCTATGCACCTATAACGTCAAATGGTTTACAATTCAAAACACCTTTTAAAATATAGAGTATTTTTAACTGATTTCAACATAAACCGAAAAGCAAAGAGAAAAACAAACAAAAATTCAAATATTCATTCTTGCTTGCTCTAGTTCCAAAGTGGAACAGCCACTATTCAGAGGGCAGGATGAATTATTCTGCATGGAGCTTGTCACTTTGTCAGTGCAGAGCAAGCTGGTTTCTTTGGGCTCCGGAATCTATCTACATTTGCAGGAAAACAAGTCTATATATTTCCATCTAAAGTGTCTGCTCTCAGGTCAGAGCTGATAGCTTATTTTACAAACGAATGAAAGCCAAGCCCATTCTTTGGGGTCTCACTGTTAACCCTGAGAGAGAAGAGTCGGGACTTTTTTCCATCCCAATTCTGAGTTTAATTGAAATAATTAAAGGAGCCCCTCTGTTATTAACGAGCTATTACATGTTCCACTGGAAGGCGTATTGACTCAGCCTTTTGAACACTCATTAGGGAAATAGGCAGTGTGAAATCACAGCTGGCTTCGGTACTGTATTTCACTCCACATTTGCCTATGCAAATAGTGGTGATTGTCAAAAAGTGTCTGCTTGTGTCCATCAAAGTAATTTCCTTGATTGACTGTCATGGAAGAGTCAATGGTGCTTTTAGCGGCTGAGCTGCTCTCATGTCTCCAGCAGATGCCGGCTCCGTGGCCACTCGGCTGCATTGTTGTTGTCTCCATTGATTTTCTGAGACAGACAGGACCTTTCTGTGCCCTGGCTGACCTGGAACTCACTGTGCTGTGTAGGCTAGCTCTGACTCACCACGGTCTTCTCAGCCCTCTGAGCAGCTGTGGGTCTCTGCATCAGCTGCCAGACAAACTTCAGCATGAAGTGAGAGGGGCTCACTAGGCCCCGCCCTAATCAAGGAGCTATTGGCAATTGACTGCTGCTGGTGGAGGGAGGAGTCAACCTTATTTGGGGGCGTGGCCACTGGGGTGTGGCCCTGCTCCAGTGGATGGCCCCACACCCATGCACATATGGGTGTATTAATTTAGTGAGGTTTGTTTTTTTGTTTTTGTTTTTTGTTTTGGATATGGAGTTTGGAGAGGGACATATTGGGAGGACTCAGGAGTTTAGGGGAGAAAATAGAGAGGGGTTATGGCTATATCTCATTGTATACACATGAAATTCTCAGAATAAATAAACAATAAATACATATTAAAAGAGAGGGAGAGGGGACATTCTGTCAGCGAGGATGAGGTATTGCTGGCAATTTGTTTCTTCTTCATGGAGCCAACGTCGGAGCGTTCCTCACCCAAAGAAGAGTGCCCTTACTTACCACAGTCATGTCAGGCTTCTCCCAGCGACCTATCCTCTCCCACCTCCCCACATGCCGCCGGTGTCCTACAGTCTGTCTCTACAGATTTGTTTCTTCCGGTCATCTCACAGGAAGGACATCCCAGTGTGATGACCTTTCTGTCTGGCCTCTGCTTAGCCCATGCTATCGAGGTCTCTTGTGTATGGCACGAATCAGCTCTCCTCTCTCCTTACGAAGGACGCTCTGGGCTCCGTTATCTGCCCTCACTCTGTGGATCTTTGGACTCGCTGCCGGGGGAAGTGAGCGTTGCTGCACTGAATACTTCTCCACACTTTTTGTGAGGATGTGTTTTTCTCTCTCAGGTACTTCAAAGTAAGATCCCTCTGGGATTCTTATGATGTGAATTTTAAATGTTCTGTCATTTTTTTTTTTCTTCCCCTGGGTACCTGAGGGCTCTGCCTGTCACTTTTCTACAGCAGCCTGATTTCTGTCTTTCATTCAGATCACATTATTTCCATTCTACCTTAAAGTGTACTGTTCTTTCTTACTGTGTGAGCCCACCTCTTGATTTGTGTTTGTTTATTGCCTGTGCCATTTCAAAAATCCCTTTTTGGATCTTGGAAGTTGCATCCTTTTGCTAAAATGCTTCAAGTGTTCCTGTAAATGTGGGAACATTTTTTTTTTTTTTTTTTGGATAGCCAGTGTAAAACCCTTGTCAGGTAATCCTGTCTGCAGTAACCCCATGCTGGTGCCTGTGGCTGTTTTTTCTCTCGTTTGTGCTGAGGTGTCCCCTGATGCTTGGTGTGCAAGTAGCTTTTGACCACATACTAGCTATTGAGAGTGTGAAGCCAAGGGCCCTAGATATTATTTAGGTTTAGGAGAACATACCTACGCAGGGCTCTAGTGTCAGATGGAACCCAGGTCTAGATTCCACATCCAGCTTTTGATCTCATGGCCGACAGGAAGCCATCAGAGTTGTGCTCCCCATGGCCACTGTGGCTCCACCCTACTGCAAGGAGCAGGCACTTTCTTCTGGCTCCCAATCCGTGTGGCTGTGGGGAAATGAAGGACCCTTAGTCCTCCTGAGTGGAAAGTCTAGACCAATCTGTGGTCTGCACTGACTCTGGGGAGTGATAAAATCCCCTTCCCGGGCAGGGAGGATCATGGTTCATATAGCCAAGCATGGTCTGATTCTCCACAGCCTTCATGAACATGGTTGGCAGTGGACATGGGCTCAGCTGTTCACCGAAGGGTTAGTGGTTAATCCATGAAGGATTTCTGTCTCGATAAGCTACGGTTCTTTAGTCCTTTGGTTAGGAAGAACTGGTTTGTGTGTGTGTGTGTATAGGCTAACATTGGGTGTTCTCAGCCTCTCTTCACCTAACTTTATTTTATCATTTTTTGAGACGAGGTTTCTCCCTGAGCCTAGTGCTCACTCCTTGAGTCAGCTCCACTGGCTGGCCAGGGAGCCCCAGCGAGCCTCCTGCCTCTTTCTTCCGGTGCTGTAGGTGCCTGGCCTTTAACGTGGTGCGAGGGATCTGAACTCAAGTCCTCAAGTTTGTGTGGCAAGCTCTTTACTGAATCAACCATTTCTCTAGACCCTGCATGGAAGAACATGCTTCACTAAATTGCTTTTTAGGAGGGAACACCTATGTGTGTTCTCTCCAGCAATGCGGGGAAATAATCACCATGAGAGCTATACTAGCCAAGCAGATTCAAAGCTTCCCTGAATTCCACAGGAACAAAATAGTAATAAAGTAACATTTCTTCCAGTTTTGAAGGAGGTGGTGCTAGCACTTGTGAAAGAATTTATGGAGAAAGACAATAACAATTAAATCACTTTAAAAATGCTTTAAAATGTCAGGTGCTCCATTGAACATTCGAAATTCTTTTTCAAAAGATCCAAAAAATGTATTCTAAAATCACGTGCATGTGTGTGTGTGCCTGTGAACATGTGTATGGGTATCTCAGAAGGCCAGAAAGGGCATTAGATTCCCGATTGCTGACATTACATGCAAGTGAGAGCCTTCAGATGTGGGTTCTGGGAACCAAACTCTGTAAGAACAGTAAGCACTCCTAACCACTCTGTCTCTCTAGACACATAAACATTCTAGTTTCATAATGAGCTTTGGGGTAATGGTTATTGATTTCATCTTTAAGTGACTTCAAGCGTGGGGGCAATCGTCTTGGTCACATGAAAAGTAAGTTGTAGAATTGAAATTTAGTTTAATTCTATTTTCTCTGTTTCCAAAGCGTTTGCACGGGCTCTGTGAGCCACAATGGTGAGCTGATTCACTTAAATGATTGACAGGCTGGTAAACCACAGGCAGAGTAAGAACTTTTTCTTTCTCAGGATGGGGAGATGCCACTTAAGAAAAATGCTCAAGCAATAGTTCCAAATCCACATTCAACACCAATAAACACTAATGGAGACGAAGCCACATTAATAAATTAATAAACACTGATGGAGACGGAGCCACATTAATAAATTAATAAACACTGATGGAGACGGAGCCACATTAATAAATTAATAAACAGTGATGATGGAGAAGGAGCCACATTATTATCTTAATGACAGACTTTAAAACTTTCATATCTGTATCAAGATGTCCGTCATGTCTCTCTGTCTGTCTCCGTGTGTGTGTGTGTGTGTGTGTGTGTGTGTGTGTGTGTGTGTGTCTGTGTGTCTGTGTGTGTGTGTCTGTGTGTGTGTCTGTGTGTGTGTGAGCGTGTGCGCACATGCAAGAGTGTCCACATGCATACATATAGAGAGGAGGCCAGAGGGCAACCTCAGGTGTTTTTCCTCAGAAGTAGTCACCTGTGTTTTGAGACAGGGTCTTACTGGCCTGCCTGGAGCTTGACAAATAGTCTAGACTGACTGACCAGCACCCCCTGGGATCTGCCCATCTCTGCCTCACTGTTTTCCATTGGTTCTTTGCCTCAGACTCGGGTCTTCTTGCGTCCAAAGTAAGTGCTTCACCTACTGAATCAACTCCCCGACACCATTATCTTGTTTTAAAATTTGTGAGTGACCCCCCAACAAAAGCTGTATTCTAGAAATAATGACCAAATCTGGCAGAAAAGAGGCCACGTTCTATCAGTGGGTAGGCTGTGATTAAGCTCCATTACTCTACTACGGGGTGAAGAGATCGGTGATTGCAGGAAGTCTACTTGAGTCCTTTAGAGACAGGCGGTGATTGCCACCCCAGGCTCCTGTATGAGGGGGGAATGCCTAGAGGAACGAAGCAGGCAGTCACTGCTTCCCTGGGCCCATGGGCTCCAATAATTACACCCTGGATCTGCACCCCAGGAGTACAACTTCACAGTCCGTGGAAGAGAATCAGTCTTGTCTCTCGCATCTAGATGGCCCTTAGTGAAGCCCGAGAGTCTTGGAGTATAAACGATGCAATTAGTGCAGGAGGTCTTTGTGCAAAGTGGACAGAGGCATGCAGTCAGCGCTAAGGAAGACGTAGGAAGACGCATCCCAGAGTTCAGATCAGGAGCACTATGTCTGAAAAGGGGCAGGTCGGAGCAGCTCCGTTCTTTGAATTTTCCACAGCTCATTAAGACTTTCAAAGGGGTGGGTGGGGGGAGGCGCCACTTACTTCCTGTAGCTACTTTATGTTATCTTTGGACAGCCCAGATCTGGCCTTTGGATCACCTGGTGAAAGGAGGACTTTGTGGAAACCACAAGGTGTTCTCGGCATTGCTCAGGTTATAACAGGATGGCAGAGTGTGGCTCTACCTCCTGCTGTTAGCTGCAGTGGGGGTTTGGTGACACATGAGCCCGCCCATCTGTGGAAAAGCCCAATTGGGACTTGTGGTGGTTTGAGTAGAAATGGTCGCCAAAGACTCAAGTGTGTGAATGAATGCTTGGCTCACAGGAAGTGGGACTATTGGGAGGTGTGGCCTTGTTAGAATGGGTGTGGCCTTGGAGGAAACGTGTCACAGTGGAGGCGGGCTTTTGAGGTCTTCCAAGCTCGTTGGTCCAGTGTGTCTCACTCTTCTGCTGCCTACGGATCAATATGTAGAACTCTCAGCTACCTCTCCAGCCCCGTGTCTCCCTGCACGCCACCATGCTCCACACCATGATGATAACGGACTGAACCTCTGAACTGTAAGCCAGCCCCAATTAAATGTTTTCCTTTGCAAGAGTTGCTGCAGTCATGGTGTCTCTTCACAGCAATAGAAACACTAAGACAGAAACCTTCTTAACTAGAATTTTCACAGCTGGTAGCATCTCCCTCCTTCCCTCCCTCCCTCCCTCTCCTCCCCCTCCCTCCCTCCCTTCCTCTCTCCCTCCCTCTCTCTCCCTTCTCTCTTTCTTTCTTAGCCAATTAAAAATGTGTGTTTCCAGGAGCTGGAGAGATGGCTCAAGGGTTAAGAGCTGTTGTTCTTCCAGAGTAGTTGGGTTTGATTCAAGCACTCACAACTGTCTGTAACTCCAGTCCCAGGGGATCTGACACTCTCTTTGTCTTCCATGGACACAACACTTAATGGTGCAGACACACATGCAGCAAAAACACCGATTCAAATAACCTTACATTTTAATTTAACAGAATGAACAGCGTTTCTAGCCAGTGAGATGGCTCCGGGGGTTATAGCGCTCGCTGTAGCGCTCGCTGTAAAAGCAAACAAGAACCCACATGGGGGGGAGGGAGGAAAGAACTGTCTCCCTCAAGCCGCACACTTTCACTCTGTGCCACACACGCCCACACATACACCTTACACACGAACATATGGTAATAAACAAATAAATAATTTCAAAAGTGTGTAACAGGACAGCTGCGTATCAGTTCCCAGCAAGGGCGCCCGCCCTATGGGCCCCTCACTGTGGTCCTGAGGTGGTGTTATTCTTCGTGGAAGCTGCTGGCCATAATCCAGAGGTGCAATCAAAGCCTGAGAAACACGAGATTCAGTACCCTTTGCTTCTCCAAAGAGATGAGGGTGTACTTGTGGGGCTAATATGGTTGAGTCAACAGATACTCAAAACTGCGCTTAGAACATTCCTTTTTTAAAAGGGGGAAATCGAGAGGTCACTTTGAAAGAATTCTGCACAGAGATAAAATGACTTGTTCGTTTTTATTCAGTACCTTTATCAAGTCTGCCACTGTCTGAGTTAGTGGAGTCCTTGCAATAAGTCTTGTCTATGCCTGTCTCTTTGGTCTCCCTGTGGTTTCTGACAGCTGGTTCAGAGCTTCAGGTCTTATCTTGTACAACATGAGAGATGAGGAGAATAGAAGCAACAGGAAGAATGGGGGTAGGAAGGAACACGGAGAGGGGAATAACAGGCACTGTATTTTCCTCCAAGTATCTACCACTATACCTCTGTCTGCCTGTCTGTCTGTCTGTCTGTCTGTGTGTCTGTCTATTTATCTAAATCCCACATATCTATCATCTACTTGTCATCCATCTATCATCTATTATATATGTATCATCTGTCTATGTGTATAGCTATCATCTATGTAGGCATGTATTCTGTCTCTCTCTCTCTCTCTCTCTCTCTCTCTCTCTCTCTGTCTATCTACTATCTATGTATGACACAAAAGCAGAGAGAGGACTATTTTGGGGAGGAAGGGAACCAGTGGGAGTAGGGACAAGAGAAGGCAGTGGGGACGAACCTTAGCAGAGCACAATGCTATGTAAGTATGAAATGTCACAGTCCCCATGCTAAGTAGAACACTCGACAGAAAGGATGGCAGATTATTTCAACCTGATCTTCACAATACCTATATACAGTTGGGACACACATGTATATAGAATTTTGAAAGATAAAGTTTGACACTATGCTTTGATTCACATGAATTTTGTTGAAATTATTGTGTCATCATGAATGGCATTTGTTTTCTATGCTACTGGGCAAATGAAGTGAAATGCCAGCAGGAAATATTTACCACTCATGTATTTATTATATTTCATAAGAAAGTCTCCCTGTGGAAACCATGTGCTGAAATGTAACGTCTGGGACCCCTGGAGGATGAGGGAGCCTTGCCCTTTTAACGGTGTG